>NC_091741.1:62283997-62583997 GCF_043380555.1 Nothobranchius furzeri | reverse complement strand
AGCCACATCATATCTCTCACTCCTGCCAGCGGCGCTTTTTCTTTAACTTCTATCCGCGTCAAACGGTCCAGCACCACGGCGGGGCTGACCACTCCATTTAACTCTCCCCACGGCCCAGGGCGTCCACCGCGCTGCCTTAACATATCACCAATGGTTCGGAACTCCTCCGTTTCCCAGCCGGGAATCGGCACGGGAATCGGCGTTCCCTCCCCAGAAGCACTCGGCTCCTTTTTGCTTCTCCAAAAACACTTCATTGTTGCTGGAATAGCTTGACTGATCCTGTTCGTGACGCCAAAAATGTTCTAAAATAAAATGTTTTATTTTATTTTAATTACCAAAAAAGACTCAAAGTCTCTTTTTACACTTTATATTTATTTAATCAGGATCGTTGTCAAGTCGACGCCAGAAACAATGAAACACAACTTGAATATCAGATGAACAACAAGGCTTTATTAAACCGGCATTCATACAAGTTATCAATCATGAACGAAACATTTCTCTTACCGTTGCTTATGGGTGGAGAGCTGAACACCCCAGTTAGAAAACGTAATCCATGATAGGTGAAGAACTGAACACATGTAATCCATGAACCTCGTCAGGTAGAATCCAACAAGCAGCTCTAACAGCTCTGAGCTCTGCTCTGCTCCTTATACATTCCCTGATGTGCGTGCAAAGCTGCACACCTCCACCAAGATTACCTTGATTACATCCTCATGATCACATTATGTTCGGCTCTACCATGATTATCCTTGATTATATCCTCATGATAAGTGTGATTGACAAACAGTAGTGATCAATAACTTGTATAAAGCAATTATACAACAGATGACAAGTTCATTTTTATTACAGACACTCTCACTGATACTTGGAGAAATTGAAACTCTACATCAACAGGACACTAAGAGCCCTCATGAAGAACTCAGTGGGCATGTGAAAGTCAACTGTGAAGACAGGCTGAAAAAGTTAGCATCAAATGTACCAAGGTGATGCTCTGTCCTCACTATCATTCTGCGTAGACCAGATCCACTCCCACCCCATCCCCACCCTCCACCAGAACATCGCAGAATGGCTATGGATGCTGGTCCCAGAACGGAGCAGTCATCATTCACCTCTAATACTTAGATGACATCAATATGTACACCAGGAATGAGCGAAGCATTGACTCAATGATTCAATGAAAACCAGGATAGACAGCAAAGACCTCAAACTGGAAAGATGTGGTTGAATAATATACAAGACAGGCAAGGTGACCCCAACTGAAGGAGTTCAGATACCTGGTGACAAAAATGCAGATGATCAGGACAATTACAAATACTCTGGAGTCCACTATGGCTAACCAATCTGATGCCATTGTAGTCAGCAGTATACAGAACAAGACAAAGTCAATACATGTGTTGGTGTTAAAACAACGTTTTGTAATTATTTTGGCTTTTTGACAATCTGTTTTTGCTGCTGTATCGGATATATGAACTCTTATTATACATCTGATCTCCCACATCCTCTCATCTTTTTCCTTTTTTATGATGGAAATGCAGGGCGAAGAAGGAAGAGCTGTGTGTAATCTTTACCTGGAGGAAAGCTCACTAAAGTGGGCCATGGTTATTCACAGGCTCCCCTGTTTTCTCTGGAGACCCTGCAAATGTGCACGCTTGCAAGAAATCCCACAGGACTCAAAAGTTTTTTTCTATTTCTGTAGTTTATTATTTTCTATATCTGCACATTTTTCACAGCATCTCTTGATGATGTGATTTTTATTGTGCCCTCTTATTCTTACTTCTCTTGTTTTCTCTGCTCTGTTAGTCTGTGGGGACATCTTTTCTCCTGGATTCAAATTTAAACCTCTTTCATTGTTGGCTTTCTTTGACTTTGTATTCAGCACCGAGTGTTTTCTTCTTCCACCATTTAGTGCCACTGCAGATTCACTGACCTCTTTCCCTTTTCTCTCATACTTAACTTTTGTTATGTTTTGTCTTTCCTTTGTGCTAGGGTGGACCCAGTGCCTCATGACACTCCGAAACCACCAGGCTACACACGTTTTGTGTGCGTTTCAGACACCCACTCTCGTACTGATGCCATTCAGATGCCATATGGAGATGTGTTTATCCATGCTGGGGACTTCACTGAACTGGGACTTCCCTCTGAAGTCAAAAAGTTCAATGACTGGCTAGGTCAGTAAAGTCTTGTATCTGTCTTTCCATTGTTTCAAGTTTTCAAATTGCTGACTTTCATGTCCACCATTAACACACATTCTTATTTTATCCATTTATCACTTGTATGTTAACGAAAGTTGAGCAATTTAGCCTTATGAATAGAGTAAACTTACTAGCCTAGTGAACTAGACCAAATTCTTGCTTTGCAAAGAATAATACATTTATTTAGTCTGGCTTGTCAGGCTATAAACTTACTGTTTCATGTAGGAACTTTTCAAAAGCTCCAGATTTGAAAACTGTTGTTGGAAATCCAAAAGGGTTCAGATGAAGACAACTTTACTTTGGTTTCTTAAAGACGTTTCACTTCTCATCCGAGGAGTTCTGTCAGTTCTGACTAGAATGTGGGAGAGTCAAGCTTATGAACTGTAACTGTGTATTATTGCTTAACGAGGAGAAACTCACTCTGAAAACACCTCCTCTCTACCCCCATGATGAGTCGCTGGCATTAAGTTGTTGACTTATCGGGGGTAGGAAGGAGATGTTTTAGCGAAACGTCTTCAAGAAACCAAAGAAGTCCAGTTGCCTTCATCTGAACCTTTTTGGATTACCTTGACCTAGATGACTGAGAACCTGAACCAGCATGTCGTTGGACATTTTTCTAGTCTTACCATTTTTGAATTTGAGCCTGATTAACAAATAAATGCACAAAACACTAATCGTTATTTAAAGTGTGTTGTAATGGAAACGTGCCACTAAACACATGTTGATCCCTCCACAAAAAAAAACACAGATACCATAGCTTTTAGTTTGATCAGCATCTTCCGCTTAGACACCACTGTCAGAGAGTCCCTTTTGATCTTAACTACATTAATGGCCTTAACCAGCTTCAACCTGCTGATCCAGTCTGCCACAACATGAAGAAAAACTCTGACCATCACAGATTTGCACCTGTGAGATCAGAAAATCCTGAGAATGACAATGTGTTGGCCTAAGTTTCTGGGTGACACCATATCAGACGTGATGTTTTCTTCTACGGGAGCTCATGTGGACAAAATGCATTTACAAATTTGTAACCAGCGGTACAAAACTTTTGCCATTCATAAACAAGGTTTTTTTTCTTTTTACACATTTTCTTCTTTGCTCGTATCCTGTGATGAAAGGGAGTCTTATACTTGTCATTTTGCTGGAGGTTGAATAATCTGACGAGGTATTCATTCAAAAATTGCGCTCCCAGGGAATTTTGACGCTAATGGCCATTCGTTGATAAGGTGTTACTTGAACAAAACAAAAAAAAAAAAAAACCTACTTGCTGCTGCCCACTTTGGACGGGAAATACGTTCTATCACTTTAAGATGTTTATTAAGATTTTAGAGGTCTTAGTACATAGAAAACTCTGGCACTTTGATTAAAATTCAGTAGTAACCTCAACTCAGTCCAGTTTATTATTTATATACACTCTGGGAGATGTATAAAGTCCTATCCCAACCTCCATACCCTTTGAATTTCACTTTCATCTGTATTTACCTCTTAACAATATTTTTATTGGCTGCAGCTGAATGAAATACACTGTTTTGACTGATTCAAATGAGAGATAAGACCACTTGAAAAAGCCCCCAAAATGAAAATGAAAAACAGGAAAAATAAAGACCCTTTATACATTTGTAAACACACATGGAATACAGGAGATTTAATTAATTGGCAGCCACTTTTATCTCACTAACTGAAAATAGTCACAAAAGGGATAAAAAAGAAAGAGAAAAAGAACAAAAATGTTTTCACGAAGGGATCTGCAGGTGTTAAGGGATGAAGAACAAAGTCACTTCCATCAAAATGTAACCCGGAGCTCTCTGATCGAGTTCCAGCTTAAATATTCAAAGAAATAACATTTAGACACAGATAGCCTTTAATAGAGTTGTTCCTTCTCAGTAATCATGTTCATCTCTTATATAACAAACATAAAATACAGCTGCTTGATTTGAAATCCAGTCAACCCTTTTCATTTGTGAAGGAGGTTGAAGTTCAGCAGAAGCTTAGTTTGCTTGTTTCTTTTACTTCATATACACACACATCATCTCACTGGAAGCAGTTTTTAAAATCTTTTGTTTCATTTATCTCTATGTAGCGATAAAGATTGGCTACTTTTTTATTAAATGATTAATGAGATGTGATGTTCCACACACACACACACACACACACACACACACACACACACACACACACACACACACACACACACACACACATATATATATATATGAAATATCATTCTGATTGGTCTTTGAATGTTTGATTTAATATTCCTTTAGGTTCTTTGACTTAATCAGGGAACATACACACTTCATTTTAATTCAGAGTCAAGAATATAGTTTATAAAAAATATTAAAATTATGTTTTCCTAAACTAAATAATTGTACATGACAACGTATGAATGAAGTGATGGGTATGTAGATAACAGATGATGAATGGAATGATGAAATGTTAGCTAGATGTTTTAGCCAAACCTTTCTTAAATATCTGAGAGAGATTGTGGTGTCTGGGTATCTTTGTTAACGCCCTCTTAAACGTGTCAAATTCTGATTTGTCTAAGTTCATAAACAACGTTGATGAAAACAGGAATTACCTCCAGATCTAGTCAGTTCTCTAGCTGCCTCCTGGTCCAGTCAAACCGGTGAGCAAGTATTTGGAACCATCCTACCTTTTAACCTCAAGGTCAAAGCCTCTCTGCAACGCTTGCGAGTAATTACAGACGCAATGGCTCTTTTAAGAGACACCCAACACCTCAGACAGACATCTAATCTGCATCCATGCTTCTCACTTCTTATTTAGGATCAAATCTAAGTCATATAGTTTATCTGGTATTTGAAGCTGTAATAAAATGATGTTGAATTATTAGACTAACAGAAAAAAACAATAAGAATTTACAACAAGTGGAGCTATTGTTGTCTTCATTCTCATTGTTGCTGCCGTAATAATGAAAAAACTGTGAAACCCTTTTCTGGACAGAGATGTGTCCTGTTAAATCATGGGAGCCACCTAATGAGCTTGTAGTCTAGACGCTGGGGGTAAAAAGAGAGAACTTCTTGTCCTTTCCGTGTTTACTCATTTGCACATATGAGAACTGCTGGGAGTGCACTTTGCAAATCCATCAGCCTGTATTCCAGCAGTGAGTGACGCAACAGGAGAGACAGGAATAAAAAGATAAACTGAGCCAAACGCACCTGCTGCCACCTCTGAAATCAGTGTCTCCTCCCTTCATTCATCGCTGCCTCTCTCACTCACCCCATTATTTCCTCCCCTGCAACTCTTCCACCTTCCTTTCCATCGTACCTCATATAAATATTTATATGGCTGTTCTCTTTTATTCTCTCCACACACAGCTGGGTGTTGCAGGATTGGCTCTAAAGGGGACTCTGTACAAATCATAACTCCATATTCTCTATAAGATACATCTTATAAATTCCCCACTTCTTGTTTTTGTCTCGTCTTCTCCACTCACTTTACATTCTTTAACAGGTTTTCCTTCTTCCCATTCCCTGTTTCTTTTCACATTTCTCTGTTCACTCCCTCCAAAATCAGTCCTTCTGCAGCTCTTATTTTTAGCAGGAAGTCAGCTGGCTCTTGGGGGGCTGCTGGCAGCCTCTCAGAATTTTTGTCAGGGATGGCAGTGTTGCAGAAGAGGCAGGAGAAGGAAGGGGGGAAGAGAAGAAAAGAGAATGATTGAGTAGGTAGAAGCTGAAGTGCATGCAAGGAGAGTGGTTGGAAAGTGAAGGGATGACAGTGAAAGAGGAGGTGGAAGGAAAACTTGCATGGAGAGAACTCTTTTCTCCCAGACAGAGCCTGCATTACCTGGGTGATGATGGAGCTAAAAAAACAATGTTTCTTGGCTTTTCTGGGGGAGGGGCTAGTTTTCATTTACTTTTACTGTCATAATGAACCATCGTGTGAGTCAGCTGCCAATCACTGAAATAGAAAAGGTGTCATGGTTTCTCCACCTTGCTCTTTTTATGTGGCAATACTTTTCCCTAAATCCTGTCTTAGTGTCATTTTAATAATATATACATAATAAACAACAACATGATCAATAGGATATGAGACAATCAGTCACCAGTAGATGTAATGATGACTCAGCAGTAAACACAATGAAAAATGCTGGAATAACGTCAAATGTACCAGGGACACTTCAAAATGACGGTGACAGTTAAATGGAAACAGCATAAATGATTTTTCTTGTTGACACCAAAACTAAATGAATTTATCAGATGAAAAGCTCTGCTGCCTCAAATGTGATTCTGTCTACCTGGATTCAGACCATATGCAGAAAGTTCCTATAATGTTATTCGTGTTTATATTCAGATTTCATCTTGATGCAGAAAAATAAGAAAATGAATTCATGTTTTTCAGAACACTTATTCATGTTTTGCAAGTAGACAGTATAGAGAAGCAGATTTTTCATGTGGCCCTCCCAATGCAGTAATCCTAGCCCTCCAATCAGGTGCCCCCTCCAGGAGAGGGGATGGTTGAGCAGGGTTGATGGTTTATTCCTTAGGGTCTACGTGGCAGAGGTGAGGTGGTGCTCACTCCTCAAAAAAATAAAAATATAAAAAAAAAAAAAACCACCTGGGGACCATTGGATGTTAAAAGTCACAAGACACATTTCCTTTTGTCTCACCCAATCAGAAACTTAGTTTCTGGGGCTAGGCGTGGCTTTCTGTGGTGTTTGTATAAACCCTCTTTTTGCATGTAAAATTCTGATTCGCCATTAAACCCAAAATATGACAGTTCTAAAAACTATCCCACGCCACCTTTTCTTTAGTTCAAGCGTTCTAGAGAAATCTCAGACAGGTCATTCGGATTCCTCTTCAGCCATAAAGAACCTCAGACAAGCTGGATAAAATCTGTTGCAAGTTACACCTGACCGCAACAGTTCCTTCAGGAAAAAAAAGCTGAACCTCACGACCCCTTCAGGGTCTCAGAGACACCAGTGATAACCTGTCGTGACCTGGAAGCATTCCAAGACTAGTTTGGTCGGTACCGTTGCTTTTCTACCGGCTTCGGTTCCAAAGAGGGTCCACGAGGACCTCGACAGTCTGGATCTGATCGGAGGCTTCCCCTGGGTACGTAGATCAACAGGTGGCATTTCATGTGTGTTAAAAGTCTCCTACTAAAGTTTAGAGCGAAACATTCACTCCCATCAGAACTAACCGCTTATCCGGATCCGCTGGTTCTGAATAACACTCCACACACACATCACGTCTCACTCCACCATAGTCCATCAGTACACAGAGTGTTAAAGTTAGTCTTGTTTAAATTGTGTAGAAATAAATTTCTTAACTATTTTAAACCTGACTCTCTCTCTTTCCTTGGCGTTAATACGAAGTGTCGCTTAATCCCTGCAATAAAAAGGTCCGATCTTCTGGTTAAAATAGTCAAAGATCCATCAGATTGAGATTTCACATTTCTATGGAATCTCACATTTTATGGTTCATAAATAATATGTAAACGACTCATTCTTTACACTTTTCTGTTCTTAATGATCTCCAGGTAGGAAAATCTGAATGAAACAACATTTATTCAATCTTTTCATGGTTTTGTCAGATTCTGGGAGATTTTAATAAACTTCAGATGATGAAATAAATAATAAGCATCTTCAGCACCAAGGATGGGACATTGTGATGTTTTATTTAACCGCAATACAAGGTTTATTCAGATTTACATTTAAATATTTTCTTTTCTTTTTACTAACTATTAAAAATGTTTGGAAGAAGGAATCCAGTCCTAATCTCAGATTACAACAGGACCAGAAGGAAAGAAAGAAAGGGGTAGCATTTTAAAACACACCAGGACTCTACATTTATTTTATTTTTTAGTCTTGGTTTTCTGATAATTTTATTAATATCAGCAGGGGGTCTGCCAGACATTTTGGGCCCCATGAAGTACTTGTTATTTTTAAACTTAATTTTTTTATTCAACTTTGAAACTTTTTTGGGTCCCTGACAGCTCTGGGCCCTTAGAATCTTCCTAATCTTTCACCGCTTTACGGCGCCCCTGAATATCAGATTTCAGTTATTAGATCCTTTAAATATCAGAGAATATTTAATGAAAATTGACATAATTTCATCACTGAAGTTGTTAATGAGACAGAACCAGGATCTCAGATGTGTTTTACTTGGCCCAACGTAGCAACAAGTATAAACTCATTTACTGAAACAGTCGTCTCTCTAAAAGAGGAAAAGCTCTAAAATCAGGGGCATGGTGCTACTATGTGAATGCAGACTTCCTCCTTTAATTTATGTGTGCATTTACTCAAAGATTTCCTCTCAAAATAAAATAAGGTTTTAGATAAAATAATAAAAAACACGAAACACTGTCCAGCCCAGGGGCTTCCATCATGGAAAACCACAGGTCATCAAGATGGAGAGTCAAGAATTTCAAAATCACAACTGAAAAGAAACCTTTCTACTGATTATATCTGGGACACGAGAGGACTGTTTGGGAAATAGTCAATGAAATCAGTATAAACTGATTGTTTTACACAAGTTTCTGTCTCAAATTGACCCAAAATGTCTCGTTGACCCAATTAATAAGATATTTCATTAAATATTCTTTGATACTCAAAGGTATTAATTAATTAGATCTAATATTAGCTATCACTCCACTCCACGGTGCAAATGAGAGCACATATTTGATCACTTTAGAATTTTTACAAAATGGCCTGTATTCATAGTGCCCCCAACCCGCATTGCCCGCTGGTGGTGGTCGGAGAGGTCGGTGGCGCCAGGTTTGGCAGGCCTCACCTCTGTCACTGTGCCCCAGGGCAGCTGTGGCTACATTGTAGCTCATCCCCACCAGTGTGTGAATGGGTGAATGACTGTGTTGTGAAGAGCCTTGGGGGGTTGTTCAAACCTAAGAAGGTGCTATACAAATACGGGCGCTTCACAAGAACAGGAAAAAAAATTAAAAAGATTAAGAAAAATATCATGGATATGAGAAAAGTAAAAAATGTGATAAAAAACTGTTTGCAGTGAAAGTAAATTCAATAAGAAAGAGGTAATGAGTGGAAAGGCAGAGTTGGTAGAAAGAGCAGAATAAGGAGAAGGTGGTGATAAAGGTCACACCAAAACCAGCCTGAACAGGTGAGTTTCAGCTGGAGACCAATGAGTCCACTGATCTCAGGCTCAGGGGGAGAAAGCTCCAGAGTCTGGGGGCCACAGCAGCAAACGATCTGTCACCATTGGTCTTTAGCCTGGTGCTGCACAACCAGAAGGCTTTGCAAAGAGAATGTAAACTAGGACAAAACTGTGAAGTCAGATTTTACACTAAATCTTTAAATTGTGTGATGAAGAGGCTAAATAGGTGCGAGACCTTCTAAAGATAGTGGAAAAATAGTTTCAAGCAGACTTGGTGAGAGTGAGGCTCAATTAAGCTTTACTCCAGTTGTCTCCAATAACGGCTCCTTTGATCAGGCTTTCAGTTCACGCTCGAGCCGGCAAATATGATCTCTGCAGCAAGCCTTCATGTGGATTTCATGCTGAGGCAATACTTAAGAGGGCTGGTGTGTGTGTGTGTGTGTGTGTGTGTGTGTGTGTGTGTGTGTGTGCGCCCCCTGATCGTTACTCATCCTGTGTGATATGTGAACTTGCAGAACAGAATACACTGTAAATATTATGGCTGATTATGGAGCTCATCTTTAAAGGAAATCAACTCTGGGTCAAGACAAACCTGGTTAGTTCGGCTTTATGTTAAATTCTGTTCAACTTTATTGTCCCCAGAAGACAAGTAGCTGCACAGTCAGCAGTTCACATAAAAACAGCAACGTTCTACCAGAATGGCTACACGTTTGTCTGCAAACCTAATACTGTGGTGCCCTGTGTAGCTCTCGCAGTCATCTGCATATAAAAGTGTGAGGACACAACCCTTTGGTTGTGTTGACGTTTGATTCTATTTGTGGCTTTAAACACAGTATTAATATATACAGGTTTTTAATAAGAGTTAGTTTTAATTATTGTAATGAAATCATAGACTTCTGAGTTGTTTTCTAAAGAGATTCCAGTTTACATATTAAGAATGTTAAAAAAATTCAATTCATTGCATTTAAAATGTTTTTTACATCAACAGGTTTTTTATTTTTGACGTTCTAGATGTTTAATACCAGGTTTAAATGAGTTGTATCGATTGCTTTAATTTGGGGTGTTTCTCACCTGCTGGTCACTATTCTGAATAATGTGTTCAAAGAATAAACTTTACTTGAAGTAAGACTTCACAGCTTCCAGGTACGTTTGCTGTAAAAGCTGTAAAGGTTCCTGAAACCATTCTGAGAAACAAGGTTTGTGTTAAACTCCCAGTTTCAGTGTAAGCTGTCATCTTTGAGCTCTAGTTATCATGAGTCAGTCTAGACCTCCGAGGCACTGTGAGTCTCGTGCAAATAAAAACAAGTTTCCACGCCACAGCGGCATGGACTCCTGGACTGCAGCAGGTCTAAAGCTCCTTTAATTAAACTGGAACAGAACAAGCCTCGTCTGTTTCTTCTTGTTAACTATGAACCGCTAGTCTAGTTCAAGGTCCTGACAGAATAAGAAATGACAACCAGCGTGGCACTCTTCTTATAAATGTGGCTCTTGTAGGCTTCATGTAGAATATTTTTTACTGAGCAACTTTTCATATCTGGTGACCGTGACTCAAGAGCCTTATGGCTCAGAAGGGATGAGAAGTCCCTCTGTGGCTTCATGACTTCTCTTATTGCACATATTTTTATTAATATTAGGGATACAATTCTAAACATCTGATGATTATTGTAGGAAAACCCGTAGAATGTGTTTTTTTTATGTGCCTTCCTAAAGCACATGGCCCTGGCTGACTCACAGCTGTGTGGTCCACAGCCTGAAGCTTTTCCACCTCAGCTCTTTAGTTAGTGCCTGCTCTGTTCCTCTTTACTGCTGAATTATGAATGAGTGAAGACCATGATGCGATTACTGCATTGACACCTTGCACCAGTTTTTTTAGGGGCTTGTTTAGCCTTGAGACCAGAGGATGAAGAATGTGTTCCGCTTCTGCTTCCATGTTTATGTTGATCTGGATTCCATCATTTTCACCCTGTCTGTCTTTGCACTCGTCCACTGCTGCACATCATCCTCTTTACTTCCTCTTTACCTCCTCAGCTTCTCTCGGATTGCTCCCTTAAGCTCTGTACCAGTCCAGGCATTAAACTTTCATAACAGCTGTTTTTTATGGTATGCTCTTCTTCTCTCCCTCCACAATAACTTCCTTCCTCTGTCATTTTCGCTCTGTGTTTCCTTTTTGCCCCGTTCACCATCCTTACCTCAGAACTGCCCCAACTGCACGCATGCACACTTTCCTTTAAGGGCAAGGGCAAACATTCAACAAAATGTTCTGAATTTCAAGTGATTATAAGTAAAAGGCTAAATTTACCTTAAATTATTGAAGGACTCTGGCTGAATTTGAGCCCAGTGACCTCTGGAGATAGGCACCAGAAGTAGGGGTTAGAGTTGTTTTAAATACTAGACATGACTAACCAGTTTGTCACCAAACTGGCTAGTCATGGTCAGGGTGGCTACTTCCTGTCTCTAGGATTCTGCTTGCTTTGAGTGATGTCACCAGCATGTGTTTGTTTTAGATAAATGACAGAAATATCCCTTTAAAAGCCTAGCAATTGGCCAAGTCCCTATGTTTATTAGCATTCATCAGAAGTCTCTAGGCAGCAACTTTCAGAGCAAAAGTTAATCTGCCACTACATTATCCTGGAAGCGATGGTCGTCACGCCAAACAAGGAAGTGGAGGCGACAAGATGAAACAGAGGAGTGGAGTGTAGAAGAGAGAGGGAGAGAAGACAGACCACCTACGAGGACGATTGACGATGCACCATATCTCTTTGTCACCGCCTCTGTGCGTCTTCAGCTGTGTGTGTGTGTGTGTGTGTGTGTGTGTGTGTGTGTGTGTGTGTGTGTGTGTGTGTGTGTGTGTGTGTGTGTGTGTGTGAAATGCATTTTGTTTGCTGAGGATACTGAGAAGTGTTGGGAGGTGCTGCTGTACTCAGATAAAATGTGTGTTTTGAATGTGTGGCACAGTAGGTGGTGTTTGTGTATGCTTTCTCATAATTACTGGCTGTCTTTGTTTTGAGTCTGCTTGTATGATTGTGTGTGTGTGTGTGTGTGTGTGTGTGTGTGTGTGTGTGTGTGTGTGTGTGTGTGTGTGTGTGTGCGTGCGTGTGTGTGTGTGTGTGTGTGTGTGTGTGTGTGTGTGTGTGTGTGTGTGTGTGTGTGTGTGTGTGTGTGTGTGTGTGTGTGTGTGTGTGTGTGATGAGATGAGATGTAGCAATGTGTGGGTGGTGGATTAAATGAAAGAGTGAGTATTAAGTTTAAGCTGATGTGGGAAGAAAAAGTCTGTTTCTGCTTTATCTGTCTCTACCTTTTAGCTCCCATATTTTACTTATTGTGTCGCTGTGTTACTTTCTACTTTTCCGTTTCATCTCGCAGTGCTGTGTTTCACACACACACACACACACACACACACACACACACACACACACACACACACACACACACACACACACACACACACACACACACACACACACACACACACACACACGGTTGTAGAGTCATGGCTGATCCTTGCTGAGTCTTTAGTTTCTCTATCCATGAACCTCAGTGCTGTTCTCTCTGAAACTTCTCTTCTTGCTTTTATTTTCAATTTTTGTAAACACAGATAAAGGCTCTGTTCTCAGGTTCAAACCTGCAACCTTTTTGCTCCTAGTCAAAAGTGCTACCAACTGTGCCACCATGCACCTGTTCTGAAGCAGCGTTTGTTTCAGCTGAAAGCAGCTGTAAAGGCATACTCTGGCCCACTTTAATTAGGGGGCAAGTGACCATATTTGATCACCTTTGCACACTTGATTAACAGGTCAAACATTAGCAAAATTCTTTTTGAAAGTCTAAAACAATCACGAATTGACCACAGTAACAGTGACAAACCAGGACATTTCAAATGTAGCGCTCCCGAGTTTTTATTGGTTGTTGGTCTTAAGCCTGCCCCACTTGTTTTTTCCATGTGTTAATCTGTGTTGGCAGCTTTGTAAACGAATGCTAACAAGTGAATTACCCAAATTACGTGACTCGATAACAAACTTTCTGAATGCTGTTTATTTGTGTGACAGATGCTGTCACTTTTGTACCATAAAAGGACAGAAAGGCCGTGCCCATGAAAACCACATCTGGCTGTGCTTTTTGCTATAAAAATAAAATCTAGCTTCTACTTTCAGCTAAGTGGCAGTCTATATGGACCAAACATTTTAGAAGCAACAGCTTAAAGTGTCAAATTATTCTATATAAATGCAGCTTTACCATGTTTATAATACATAAAATAAAGGTTTGGAAAAGCTCAGATGATATAACCTCAATAATCAAGGTTGAATAAGATTTCAGCTAAAAGTTTGACCGCTGCTCTCTAAACTCACTCCTCCTGAAACAGGCATTGGTATTAATTTAATCATTTTGGGCTGGCAGGAAATAATTGGTCCTTTATTAAATCATTTCTACACACACACACACACACACACACACACACACACACACACACACACACACACACACACACACACACACACACACACACACACGTGCTGTGTTTGTGAGTGTGTGGTATTTGGCTAAATGTTTTGGCGTCTAGTTTTTAATATCTATGTGCGCACACACACATTTTGGAACCAGCTTTGTGTTGGCAGACATTTAATTTCTGCCTTTTAAAAACATTTTTTGGCTCCTGTGTGCACACAAACACACTTTAGCGCACATACACAATGGGCAGTAATCCCATGTATATGCCAGAGCTTTGCCCAGACCGGGGATTTTCCTCTTCAAAGAGCAGACCACCCAGACTAGCAGCCTCAGAACAATAGTGGCTGTGCTCCGGAAGATTTCTGTGGCTTCAGCGGGTGTTCATGCACACTGTTTCTCTACGTATGTACTGCCTGTTTTGTTCTCTCAGCATCTTGTGCACTAAATTGTCAAAACATGCTAAAATTATGCACTGGCCTAAAGTTCTCAGAGTCGTAAACATACCTGCAGACTACATGGCATGTTCGTGCCAAATTACACACAAGCCACCGTGTTGAATTTGTGGAAGGATGTCAGCGTTGACAAAAATGTGATGTGCTGGACTGGACCTGGTCTTAATCATCATAGGATGCTGCTGCTACATCCAGCAGCAGAACAAGGAGGAGGAGAGGAAGGACCTACAAATAAGTTCACTAGAAAAATATGGCAGACTGTTGATCCATAAAGTCAAATCACTATAATTTTAATTAGATCCTAAGAATAGTATTACAGAAATAATGTACTTGAAAGAATGAATGAATGAATGGATATCTCCATTATTATTGGACCAACAGTGCAATTAATTAAATTGTGAGGCTGAAAGAGTTAAAAACGCTATTATGTTAATACAACAATACATTTTGTCAGTAGATTTAGTGAATACAACATCATGTTAATTACAGTAAAAACAAGTTATCACTGTGAACCAAGTAATTATTTATTTCTAATAATAACTAGTTTTAGTATGTAATTAGTATTTTACAATAACACATTGGCCCTTGCCAGCTAGATCCTCCGCCGAAGAGTAAGGGCTTTTCGGGCTGGATTTGGAGTTTGTTGATGAAGGTGCTAATCATGATACTCCGTCTGATTCTGGACTCAGAGGATTTGGTTCACATGCCTGATTCAGTGTGTATTAGGATGGTATTCTGAGCCAAACTGCTGCCAAAAACAACAATGAAAAAGCAAAAAATCTTAACTTACGTAGCGATCAAGCACAGTACGTCTGTAGTAAATAAAAAAGTTACACATTAAAATTAAACTATGCAGTTTTGGTTTGCTATTAGCACTCCCTAGAGTCAGCTATTAATTCAGTTATAAAAGCAAAAGTGAAACTTGTCTTCTCGTGGTGCATTTGTTTTTGTAACACCTTAATCTAACTGCTGAAATAACTCCTCAGAGTTCGTTAGTTTCCACAGGAGCAGTTCATCAAATCAGTCGTGTTCATGATCTAAAACATACAGTATATGTGCTGAAAGCACACTGCAGCGCTGGCATATGGGCTCCACATTTATACTAAAGACTAAAGGGGGACCTAACATGTAAGCGGCTCCTACACACACAAATCACCTGGTACACACACACTAAACTACATTACACACAGATCAGTTTACAAGTACAAAAATCCTTTTGAGACTCTTTTCTCACCTGACTGATTTGTGCGTACATGGTGCATTTGAATGCTGGGTGGAAGGTGGGAATTTTGAATTTCCTTTGGATTTAGTCTAAACTTGTGTTGAAGGGGCAAATATGTTTTTCTGTGAAAAAATAGATGATAGTGTAGTTATAAAAGATACAACTACATTTTATTTTTAACAGTTAAATTATTTTTATTTACACATATATGTGTTTATGAGCCTTGAAAATGTACTGAAAGGGTTATATTAAATGTGAAGTTACACACTAAATGTAAACGCAAGTTACAAATCAAGAGTTACACATGCATAGATCTATCTACACACACAGTATTCTTTGATAAGCCTCAGAGGTCATACCGTGGATTTAACGGATACAAACTACCGGAACTGAACTATGATTATAAAGTTATAAATAAACATAAATATGAACTAATTTATGCCAGAGGCCAAATTACAGGCATGAAAACATCTCATAAGGTTTTTTCAGAAAATGGCCT
The DNA here is from genome assembly GCF_043380555.1 of Nothobranchius furzeri. Lineage (NCBI taxonomy): Eukaryota > Metazoa > Chordata > Actinopteri > Cyprinodontiformes > Nothobranchiidae > Nothobranchius > Nothobranchius furzeri. The sequence continues at coordinate 62,568,104 of NC_091741.1, read as the reverse complement.
CATCTGTTGCTAAGCTGCTGAGGATGAGACAAATTGAATTATGGGGTTTTCCCCATGGCTTTGTTTTTGTTTCAGTGGGATATGTTAAAGGTTTTTGTACATTCAAGGTTGGATCAGGATTTTTGTTAGATTTTAGGATCTGCTAAAGAGGCTAAATACAGGGCAGCATTCTGATGACATCACTCACAGGCACATTTTACCATATTTAAAAAAGGACTTTATGAGAATCCTTTCCTATCCGACTGTATCTCCATAAGTGAAACTCTACAACTGAAAAAGGATTGTGGTCATTCCCGTGTCTCTGGCTGCAGCACAAATATCCGGGAGTTCAGTTGTTTTCTACTCAGTCGACATTTGTTTAAAGAAAAGCAAATCTCAGGATTATTGTTTTGAATCTATCAAGTGAAAGTTGTTTCAAATGCATTGAAAGGGAAAAAATGAAATATTTGTTGTTGTGCATCGTCTTTGTGTCCATTAGCCTTTGTGTTGGCGCAGTCCCTCATTTACGGGGGCTTTTTGGGCGTCTGTCTGACAGCTGAACACAAGGCCCTTCTCCAAACAAATGGGAGCTGAGTATGGAGATGCAGCAGCCCAGACCCAAACTGCAGAGACGGGCGTTCTTTGACAGCTGCTTTCATCTTGTTATTGTTCCTCCTTCACTCTGAAGGATTTTTTGGGTTTCCTAAAGTATTTCTTTTGCCGTCTCCTTTCTCTCCCTCCCTCTATCCCTCCGCTGCCACTGAGCTATGATTGGCTGTTATGACAAAGCTGTCGCCGGGCTGTCAGCCTCTTCTGAAGCTTGGTTTAATTACTCCTTTTCACTAACATGACATGTTCATGCACAGATGCATGCAAACTCACATCCATGCTGGAAAGTCAGTCACATGTACGCATGCTGACACACAAACGAGTGTGCCGGGCAGCATGCTGCGCTACACCGGCGGTAATAATGGAGGAAGGATGGTGATTGAACTCTCCGTCTACCTCACACAGACGACCCCCAGATGTTTGTCAATGTTGACTCTCTGTTTTCGGAGCTGGGCTTTAAAAACGTCATGTAGAACTGTGAATAGCCAGACGCTGCTTGGTTCGACAAGCTGAGATCAATGCTGCACCCTGCTGTGCCAAGCTCTGAATAGCCAATTAAAGCCTCTGAATTGGAGGAGTGAATAAAGGAGGCAGGGTTGGATTGGACCAGGGTCAAATTGATTGCTGTAGTTTGTGAGTCTTTCAAAATCCTGCCTCGTTCATTTATCAGTGGTCGCCCGTAGAGATCTGTGTCGGTTTGCTCAGCTTTGTTTGCATGAAGAATAATATTTTGACCAGAGAGATTCTCTGAGGAATCGATTCAGAAAACTTTTTTAATCTTGACGGTGATTAAGGAGGCACAGGGCACTGGGACGGGGAGGCAGAGATCTCAAATGTGCCGGGAGTGTTGACAAAAAAACATAAAATAAAAATAAAATAAACAGATAGCACAAAGGGGTTTACGATGCTCTAAGCACCTATTCTGTTTCAGTCTAGACGTACAGATGTGCTGGGGATAGAAGGGAGAAGCACGACTCATCTGAATGCCACCTGAGTTTGGATTCATATTGTTCTCAATGTTCTTTCTTCCCATTATCGTTTCCTCCTGTCTGCCTCCACTTTTCCTCCACTTCCATTTTCATCATCTTCTCTCTTTGTCCTGACGTGCTATTTTTCTCCTTTTACTTTTCTACCAAATCCCCCTCATCCCTCACACACGCTCCTCGTCTTTAATAACTGTTATCTTTATCTGACTATATTTAATATTTCTCACTCCGACTCCCAGCTTTCCTGTTTTCTTTAATCGACCTGCACTGCCAATGCACTCCTTCATCATTTATGCTCATCTTCTCTTTCCCCTTTTTCCCAAAACTTCCCCACTCCTCTTCTTCCCTCACCAGGTACCCTGCCCTATGATATCAAAATAGTTATTGCTGGAAACCATGAGTTGACCTTTGACCAGGAATTCATGGCAGATCTCATCAAGCAGGACTTCTACTATTTTCCTTCAGCCTCCAAGCTGAAGCCAGAGAATTATGAGAACGTCCAGTCGCTGCTCACCAACTGCATCTACCTGCAGGACTCGGAAGTCACCGTTCGCGGTTTCAGGATCTATGGCTCTCCATGGTAAGCCTTGGAATTGCATGTTTGATTTGAGTAAACCGCTAAATGACAGGCTTTCAGAAAAGCACCAGTGGGGGGGGGGTTATCCCCTTCCTTTGATTTTTACTTTGTCATCCACCTGTGATTGAATCTTCTGTTGTACTTTAAAAGTCTAAAGTGCAGCAAAAACATAATATTTTATCAGAAGACATAATTCACATGCTACTAAAGCAAAACCTTCCTAAAACTATGGATCACCTATTTATTGTAAATTTTCATTTGCTATATTTTGTCAAAGTAAAGCTAAACACATCTGAAAGGATATACTCCAATAGCTAACATTAAATTATTATATTTTTTAAGATAAATTAAAGGAAATCCTTTTGAATATTTCATTTAAGGCAAGGCAGCTTTATTTGTGTTTCATTCACAGAGGCAGTTCAATGTGCTTTCCATTAGCGAGAATAACATTAAAATCAATGTGACAGCATCATTAAAATGCTCAAGTAAATTTAGGTCAAATTAAATACGCAAAATAAATTCAGTTGATTTAAGAATCAGAAAAAAGTTAAAGGGTGAGCAGTTATAGCGCAGAAGGTGCAGCGTAAGAGACATCCATTCAAAGGCTGATGAAAAACAGAAAGTTTTCTAGAAAGTTTAAACGTTTCTAGAGTTGGGGCACATTTGAGGTCATGAAGAAGCTGATTCCAGCTAAAAGCAGCCTCACCCTGTTTGGTTCTGACCCGGGTTCTACCAGATGACCACTTCCTGGACCTCATAGCCCTGCTGGGCATAGATACCTGAAGGAGGTCTGACATGTATTTTGGCCCCGTACTACTGAGTCATTTATAAACTAGCAGAAGCACTTTAAAATGCATTCTGTAGTTTTCTGGTAATCAGAGATTTAAGAACTGAGCAAAAACATCAATTTTGTTTTCCAATTCATTTTTTTTAACATAAATAACTCATCTATTTATGGTGATGCTCACGCGTTTAAAAGTGAGAGCCATTGCAGCCGACTGGCTAACAGTCAGCATGGTGCTAATAGAGCAGATGTCAGTTGTTACAAAGGAAATGGTAAAAGAGAATGGGGACAGAATCACAGCACCAGGACAGAAAACGGAAGATAATACACTCTGAAATAGGAAAACTCGTTTATATTAAAACGGTCAGCTGATGAAATTTCCATGAAAGTAACACAAAGACGGTTCCGACATGAATCAGCCACCGACTCTGGATGATGGGATGAACCTATTTAGTGATTAATCACTAATCTGCAGTAGACTAGGAGCTCTGTTGGTCAAGTTAAATATTATTTTATATCCTAAATATCTGATGTATTACCTAATTCATGGGAAAGCTGAAATCTGAGTGGTGATCTCAGATTCTATACCTGAGGACTTCCTGCTGATATTTCACAATGTGCTACATAGAATATATCTTTTCTCAATGCACATTTATTGTATATTTATTGTAGAGTCATTTGCTTCTGGTGTCATGATGTGGGGGTGTGAAGATGGTGGACCAAGTGTGGTGGAGGGTTCCCGGAGGCAGAAGAGCAGGCACGGATGAAATAAAAATGGTTTAATTGTAGAACGGGAGAGACGGGACAAAACACGCATGAACAAACAACAATGATCCGACGAAGACAGCAACAAGGAGGGAGGTATAAATACACAGGGAAATCAGGAACACATGGGCAGAGTAATGAGGGACAGGTGAGAACAATAAGGTTAATCAAGGCAAGAGAGACACAGCAGGGAGGCCGGGGCGGATCATGACATCTGGTGTCTGGATACAAAGGTTCTGATAACTTTTTGTACTTGCTGCTCAGCTCTGTTTGTACAAAGTATCTGATCTTGATTCTACATTCTCTCCATTTCTGACTTAAATGTTGGTTACTCCATTTATTTAGATACATTATGTATATAGTTTAAAAGTGGCAAAGCATTTTACTGGGTCCAAATCTCGTGCTGTCCTTTTGATGGTACATATCTAAGGTTGGGCTGTAGTCCAATAATAAAGCTGCAGATTACACAAATAGGATGGAAATGAGACTGATGACATGCTCTCAGATCTACCAATAAAACAGCTGCAGAAGAGGAACAATGATGGCAAAAAGTGAATGTATCCTGGAGAGGGAGGGATAGCAATCGGCTGGCTCAGGCTGCTGCTATTGACACAGTCACACGTGTGGTGTGTGTGCATGTGTGTGTGAGGGATGGCGCTTTAGGGAGGGGTTCAGCACCACAGAGGGGCTCCAGCTGCACGTTTTGTATCTGTGGAGAAAATCCATTCAGATGATGGGTTCTGCATGTAGCAGGTATGCTTCCTGTCTGTTCACCTGCGTAGGTTGAAGTTTCTTTTCTAACTCCAAAGTGAAGTTTCCAGATGAGGTTGAGAAGTGTGACCCCTTCATAGCAGGAACACACCCCTTTTTCAAAATTGGGACCACCTCCTACTGGTTTCTCCATGCAGCAATGAAGGGGTGTGTCAGCCATGACAGCGCCACAGAGCCCTAAGCATCCCTGGGTGGCTTTCTAATTGTGGTAAAAGGACTGGAGCGGATTCATCTACCAGACAAATCACACTCAGAGATTTGTTCTGAAACAATTTCATTAAGGTGCGGAACACCATCTGTCCTTCTGCAAGTCCACGTCCGTCTCTTCTGTCTCCTCCAGTGGCTCCCATATGAAGTGGGAGACCACTGATTGCTGGTGTCTTTGCACACCTGCTTCTGATGGTGAGGCCACACCCCCTTCTCCCTCTGTCAGAGCTTTGAGCAGCACCACATGAACATAGATACTTTACATCTTCATCTGCTTTGCTGGATGCTTCCTTTGGCACCATTTATAACATACAACCACTTCATTCCATGGCTTGGTAAATCTGGGCCATTGTCTTGGCTGGAGAATGTTGATATTTCCTAAAAATAGCAAACCAAAACAGCTGGAGAACATTTTAATGCATTACATCGCTTAAATATACACTCTTTATAAAAAGGGTGCACAACAAATAAATCATCTAATAAAAACCTAATACTGTCACACGGTGCTTTTCCCCTAAACTAGATTTGTACGTTGAAATTAAGTGTCTCAGACAAGCTTTTTAATAATAGAAAGCAATAAACCACCAGTGTGTCTACTTGACGTATTGTAAAAGTCAGGGAAGAAAGCCCGTGTTGACAATTTGACCGATAAGATATTCTGTGGTTGATTTCATCTCAGGATAAATAAATTTTGTTATCAGAACACAAGACAAATGTCAAAGTTAGAGTGTTATTAAATAACTATATTATAAAAGTATTTAGAAATATTTTTCAAGCAGAGGATGTGGGTTGTAGCAAAACTTTATTCATGGCATCATGGATGAGTGGAACCTTTTCTGATTTAAAAGAACACACACACACACACACACACACACACACACACACACACACACACACACACTCACACACACACACACCCTTCCCTAAGTGGATTTGTGTTGTTCTGCTCAGGCACAGAGACGACAATGTCAGCCTGACTGAATCTCTGCAGGAATAAATGTTGAGGCTGAGAAAACTGCGACACCTCACCAGTTGTAGTTATTTGCATGTTTGATATTAGACAGAATGATCCTCAAAAATTATTTTTTTAAACTTCTGTTATTCTCTAAAATGCCATTATAGCTTCACTTGGTGGTGAAGTTTCAGATCTTGGAGTTTCAGCCTCTCAGAACTCTCAACTCATATTTTTGCAGCTCAGATTCTCGGCCACAGAGACCAGTCTGGCAACCTTGGCAAGTGGCTTCTGAGTCATTAATAATAATGAGCTGCATGGTAGAAACATGAGGCTTCACACGTTCGTGGGCTCCCTCCTCCATGCGCACATACTCAGCCATGAGTATGCAGATCTTTGCAGATCTTGCTTTGTGCCGTTTTCTCATCAGCAGCCAATTAAATGAATGTCTGTTAGGAAAAGTAAGAAACTTTTTCCTTTAATAAAAGCTTCTTTGTAATAGAAAGGATTGCTGTTACAGATCAGATGTTTTCTGCAAAATGAGTCTGAGTTCCAACTGAAAATAGAAACATAATTTTAAAAAATAACAGCAAAATTTTACTAAAATCTCTCAAATAAGCCATATTATTTTGTATTTATGTATTTGTGTGTGTGTGTGGGGGGGGGGGGCGACCTCATTGTTGTTGTTTTTGACTTAAACATTGTTTAACAGGGGATCTGAGATGTAACTGATCTGAGATTATTCATAAAGGGAAAAGCTCTGACGCTCCTGTTTCAGGAAGAAAGCCAGAGGAGCAGAACACAACAGGCTTTTGAATACATTTTTCTTGATATTTGTACATCTCATCTCATATTAATATAATAATAATAATAATTTATTTAATTTGTGATGCTCTTTATATCAAGAGATCTCAAAGGGCAAGCAACAAACATGTCAGACTTTAAAACATAGGGAACCAGCACATTTCACTTGTTCAGCAGCTCATCAGGCTCTGCGAAGCCGGTTAATCAACTGCTGATTAAAATCAAGTGCGTTGAAGCAGGGAAACCTCTAAAACATGCTGGATAGTGGCTCTCCAGGACCAAGGTTTCCTACCCTTGCTTCAACATAAGCAGTTCAAGCAAAAAAAGTACAAGGTTAAAATCCATAGATGCCAGCTATTTAAAAGCTTTGGTGTCTTTAAAAACATATGTGGGTTGAGGAGCTCTCAGGGTGTCGAGTATTGGCTAACATCAACACGACTCTACCACTGACTGTGTTTGCGCTGCCATGCTGATGTTTTATCTCCACAAATAACACAATCCTGGAGGAGTTCTGCTGTGTGGTGAAGCTGCCAATGCTAATGGTTAGTTTCTACTAGCCAGGATGTGCTTCCCCGTCGTGAGTCAAGATGAATGAGTCCATGAATGTTAAGTGACAGTGTGGTGTGTTTCCATGTCCAATCAGAAGCTACTGCAGGAGATAGGTAAAGAAGACGTTTTTCACGTTTAGCCTGCATGTTAAAGTCAGCATGACTGATCATATAAAACAAAACAAACAAAAAACAAACAAACAATGAAACAGTTTCTCAGTGATCTTGGTGTTTAACACACAACTTACTTGAAACTTGATGCCAAAATAATGGATATCTTGAAATCTTTTCCAGCAGTATGCAATTTATCACTGAAGCTGAACACACCTCTGCCTGCCTCAGCTGCTTGTGAGAGGCTTTTCAGCACTGCAGGACTCATTTTGAGACCCAAAAGGGCACGTGTTGATGCAAAGAACTTTGAAAACCAGCTTCTGGTGAAGCTCAATAAAAGAGTTTATTTAGTCTCCAACAGTCAATTCCTCTCAAAAGGAAATAATACTTGAAGATTTGAAGTGACCTTGATTCCATGATCACAATTTTTTAAGTCAAGTTGTCGAAAAAACTATTTCAGTTAAATGCTCCCATATGTGGTGATAGCAATAACATTAATAGCATCATATCTCCAGGAATTATTGTTGTGTTGTTGAAATGAACTTCTCAATCCAAACCAGATGCTTTTTTTCTGTTCTTTTAATTTTTATTTTTTTACTTTTTACTTTTCGTACTTAAGTACTTTTTATAGCCTGTATTTTTACCTTTACTTAAGTAAATAAATTTGCTCAGTACTTTCACTTTTACCAGAGAAGTTTTTTACACAGGTATCTGTGCTTCTACTTAAGTAAAGAACGTCAGTACTTTTGCCATCTCTGCCCCACAGTGCTACTTAAAGCTTGTCTTCCATCACTGGTCCCTCTCATATCTACTATCATATACTCCTCCCTCACTGTTGTTCCATCAGCTTTGAAAACTAACTGTATCACTCCAATTCTCAAAAAGCCCGGTATGGATCCCACCAAATTACATAATCTTCGTCCAATATCTAAATTACCATTTATCTCCAAAATTCTTGAAAAAGTTGTTGCTTCTCAGCTTCACTCTTACCTCAATTCTCATAGCCTCTATGAACAGTCCCAATGGTGTGAGACAGCACAGGTAAAAATCACTAATGGTCTACTGATGGCAGTATACTCAGGCCTTCTCTCCATTCATGTTCTACTAGATCTCAATGCCGCATTCAATACGATCTCTCTTAACGTACTTCTCCAAAGATTAGCATCTATCGGCATTAGTCACATCCCCCTAGCCTGGTTCACCTCATACATATCTGATAAATATCATTCAACATCAACTTCAATCTCGCTCTTCTACTTCATTCCTGGTTACTGCAGGGGTTCCCTAAGGCTCGGTTTTGAGCCCCCTCTTATTTATCATCTATCTACTTCCCCCTTGGTTACATTTTCCACAAAAATACAACATTGATTTTAACTGTTATGCTGATGACACTCAGCTGTACATTTCTTCTAATCCAAATTCATCCCTTCCACTAATCTCTCTTTCTAACTGTCTATCAGAGATTAGATCTTGGCTCTCTCGTAATCTACTTAAACTAAACAGCAATAAAACAAAACTCCTACTCATTGGTACTGCTTCAGTTTTAAACAATGCTCGCAATCTCTCTATCAATATTGACAACTGCACTGTTCACCCATCTTTACAGGTAAAACGTCTTGTTGTCATACTAGATGGTACACTTTTATTCAAATCTCACATTAATCATGTTATTCGGGCTGCATATTTCCATCTATGCAATATCAACAAACTCCGTCCTTTTCTCACGCCTCATGCTGCTGCAATCCTTGTCCATAGCCTCATCACTTCTCGCATGGACTATTGTAACTCCCTTCTATTTGGTCTCCCGACTAAATCCTTTCATAAACTCCAACTTCCCCAGAACTCTGCAGCACGCATCATTACTGGTACCCCCTCAAGAAATCACATCACTCCTATTCAAACTGGATGCGAGTAGAAACGAGAATCATAGACAAGATCTTAATACTCACATTTAAATCTATCCATAACATGGCCCCACTTTATCTGTGTGATTTATTAACTATTGCAACTACTTCCCGGTCTCTTAGATCCTCATCTACACTTCCCCTGGTTCAACGTCGAGCTTGCCTTACCACAGGGATTCCCAAAGTGTGGTGCGCGCAGTGCGCGAGCTGCCGCTAGGGGGTGCGCGAAGTGAAAAGTGTAATGGCTGTGGAGCTCAGAGAAGTCTGTCATATGTCACCATTAGCGTAGAAACTCATTTGTGGGTGGGCCAAAGAAAAAGTAAGTGGGCACAATAAATGTAATTGAAAACAAGTATATTTTTGCGTGCGCGTCCTCCACGTATGCCCTAGCTTCATAATAACAGTGTGCCGAGCTTCAGCACTCTGGCCTGCGCACGCCGATATGTTCCGTATTTGATCATTTTTAACGGTGTTGGAGGAATCTGAAGGTGGCGAGTCATTCTGGCAGATTGTAATTAACACCTGTCTCATGCAGGTGTTCTGACATTGTAAACCTCACACACAGGACATTGTGGATACAACAAAATAACAAGAAATGATTCCCATTCAGGCTATTGACAGGGCGCTGAAGATCTGAAGTTCAGAGTGCGTTTGTCAGAGGTCAGACGCGTTCCGGCTGAACCACGGCTCACGGGTGCACAAGTGAGCACATCTGGGCTGGGCAGAAGTCATTTTACAACATTGGTTTAAATAGCGCGAGACGCGGTGACTTGAGCAGCTGTGCCGCGCGCGCGTGCGCGCGCACACACACACACGCACACAGATTCAATAAGCGCGCACGCTGCGTTAACTCCGGCGCGCCGTCAGACTGAAGGCAGAAATGAACGCTGCCTCCACCGTGATAAAAACTTTTAAGAGGTTATTTTTCATTCAAGGTCAAATTAAGATATTAGCTTCTGGGATGAGTCGGGTCCGCTCCAGCCAGTGACTCCTCATGAACCTGACCACATCTCATGTTACTGCAGCATTTGTTATTCCAGTCAGCGTGGCAGCGGATTGCAGATTCAGCCACACCATAAAACAGCAATAAGTCGGTCTGAGGTAAAAGTGAACATCATGGCTATATCTTGTCCCCTATTGACATTTGATTACGCACAAGTAGGTGATCAGCTCAGGTTTACGCAGAGCAGAAGGAAGGAGAGCGCTCTGGCCGCACAGGTTAAATGTTCCTACTTTAAGAAAACCGTTAAATTGCATTGCTTATGTGCTACCTGGGCACTCTAAATATTTATTTAAAATGAAATCAAAGGAAATTGTAAAGGTATCGAATGTTTATTAATTACTATTTAAAAAATGAAAGTGATGGGGATTTTTTTTAACCCTGTCTGCTTAGCTTGACATCTGATATATATGTATATATAAAGCCATGCCCCGATGTGGGGGCGGGGGGGGGGGGGGGGGGATGCGTCGACATGGTCGGGACATAGAAGGGGGTGCGCGGCTAATTAAGTTTGGGAACCACTGCCTTACCAGCATGGGGAGCAGAGCTTTCATTCGCTCTGCTCTGCGGCTCTGGAACACACTTCCCTCTGCCATTAGAAATACTTACTCATTTACATTATTCAAGGCACACCTCAAAACTCACCTATTCAAGCAAGCCTATTCCCTTTTTATGTATCTTATTTGCGCTTATTGCTCTATCAGCCTCTGTGTTGTTTTAATGTTTTTATCTCTGTTTTTGTTGTAAGGTGTCCTTGGGTTTGAGAAAGGAGCCCTCAAATAAAATATATTGTTGTTGTTATTATTATTATTATTATTATTATTATTATTATTATTATTATTATTATAACAGGCACACAATCCTGGCAATTTCATGAAGCCAACATGGAAGTGGCAAAAAAAAAATACTCACCACAGACCGTGATGTAAAGGTTTTTTTGGTGTATGTCGTGATTTAATCCATTCAAGGACTGGTAGAGAGGCTGTGTGACGTATAAAGCGCTGTTCAGTGACTAGAAGGGTGAAAAATGACTGAAAGAGTTACTCAAGTAAAGGTAAATGTAACTAGTTACTACCCACTTTGGATTATAACTTGTAGAATTTATTTGTCGGTATGACGGCTTGTTCGCAGACACACAAAGAGATGAAGACAAAGTCAATTTGATGATGTAGGATTTGTACAAAGTGACAAAGAAGGGAGAGCTAGACCCATTTCTCTGCATTAAACTAAAACGACAGAAATGTATCTTCCCCTCAGCTCTGTGTGAAATAATTAAAAATGAAGAAGCTAAAGACTCCTAATGAGATTTTTTAATTATTGAGGATTCACTTCTCCTTCTATAGTTGCCCAATTAAAAAAGCTCATCAAAAACTAAGATGAAGAGCAACCATTTTTCTTCCTTGTTTCTCCAGCTTTCTGTTCCTTCTTCATCTCCTGTTCCATTCCTCTCTCATGTGTGTAAAACGTGCTACCTGCATTCTGTTTGATGGCTCGTTCTTGCTGATGAGCAGCAAATGCAGGGGCCTCCCTCCTACCTTAATTAAGTTGTTTGTTTTCATGCAAACTGTAAAAGTAAAAGAAAAGGGGGAGGGGAGAAGAAGAGGTAATAGGTCTGTGAAACCTTTTTGTTCCATGATAATGAGTCTAATGAAGGATGGGATCAGTGTAAAGTGACCGCTTCTCTTACCTGAGCTTTTGAAGTCTGCTTTGTTCTTCTGATGACCAGAAACTTCACAGGAAGTCTTTTGTGTCATGAGAGACAACAAAAGGCAGAGACGTTTATCAGCTGTTTGCTGAACCAGAAATCAACAATTAGTGCTGCTTGTACATGTTGATGAGTGTCACAGGATGAGCTGGCGGGAGGTGTCCAAGTATCAGAAAATAAGACTCCTGTCGTCTGAAGCTCAACTCTGACCTGACTCATTTCTTGTTCCTCAAACAGGAGCAGCAGATGTTTTATCCCCCGGAGTACGACTTTCAATGCATTCATTCCTACTAGAGACCACAAAAGTAGTAAAAATATGAGTAAAGTTGATCTTTAACAGGCAGGCTGAACATGATAATAGTGTCCTACACCTATTTCCTGTATCTGCTGATTGAAAGTCTTCAGCTTGTCCAAAATGCTGCAGCTAGAGTTCTGATGAGAATTAAAAAGAGAGATCATATCTCTCCTGTCTTAGCTTCCCTACATTTGCTGCCTGTTAAATTCAGAATAGATGTTAAGATCCTCGTTCTCACTTGGAAATCTTTTAATAATCAATCTCCACCACACATCAGTGACCTGATTGTTCCATATGTTCCTAACCGAGCACTTCGCTCTCAGACTGTTTGCTGGTTTACTGGTGGTTGCCAGAATATCTAAAAATAGGATGGGAGGCAGATCTTTTAGTTATCAGGCTCCTCTCTTGTGGAACCAGCTCCCAGTCTTAGTCCGTGAGGCAGACACCTTGTCTACTTTTAAGAATAGGCTTAAAACATTTTTATATAATAGGGCCTATGGTTAAAATCTGATGTTAGCCTAGATCTGGACAACTGGGGGAGTAGAGGGAGGTGGAGTGTACAGTCGGTAAAGACGACTCTCCCTTGCCCTGCCTCCATCTAAAAGGCTAGGTTATCCAGAGTTATCTCTGTAGTTATGCTGCTATAGGCTTAGACTGCTGGAGGACACACTGACCACTTTCCACACTCTACTACTTTCTTCTACAATCTACTCTTTAACTGTATTATTTCCTGCAATTTCAGCTGTTAACTTTATTTTTTTCTCTAAGTGTTTTTCTCCCCAGAAGAAGCTACAATGATGTTCTGCTGAGATGTGGTAGCTTCATGGAGGGAGCCATCGTCTTGAACACTGTTGCTAACCATTTAATCATTCTCCCTCTCCTGATGATAACACTTTACTTTCCTTGACATTGAATGTGCTACTACTAGTTTACCCATTAAATTATAGATTCAGTAGGATAAATACAATAAAGTCTATCTCTCATCAAATAGAATATTTACTAAGAAATCACAGTGTAACCATAGAAACACTACTTGGTGTGTGTGTGTGTGTGTGTGTGTGTGTGTGTGTGTGTGCGTGTGTGTGCGTGTGTGTGCGTGTGTGTGCGTGTGTGTGTGTGTGTGTGTGTGTGTGTGTGTGTGTGTGTGTGTGCTCTGTCTTCTTGATCCCCAGTAAAGCTTGGTTTATGCTTGATGCGTTCACTTTCCGCGCGGTGATGCGGCTCGCGGATGGAACGCGCTTCACAACTCACAGCGTTTATGGTTCGTGCGGCTCGTCTCTGCGGTGAGCCAATATTCTCCCAAACTGAACGGGGCAGCATGGAGCTCTACGGCATGCATCCAACACTACACCATAGTAGAAGTAGAAATTACTGTTTACAACATGGCATTCCAGCATTTTTAACAGCGTTCTCGTCTTTTCCGACAGTGCGAGCTATTTCTCTCCAAGAATTATTAACAACATGTTGATCACAGTGATCTCTGAGAGCTGAATCATACAAATGTCTGTATTTACGAACCTCTGCCTTACTAGTTCTTGCCGGTCCGCCATGTTTTTCCGCGTCCGTCCGTCCGCGTGGTTAGAAATTTTCCGAGGTGCGCGTTGCGGAAATTCTGGGCCGTGCGGAGGCGCGGTGGAGGGGCGTGGTTGTTAAAATGACGCAACTTTTCGGCGCGGAGCCGTGCGGACCTCGCGGCCGCGTCAAGCATAAACCAGCCTTAAGTCGTGATGGATGGCTGCTTATACTGAGCCAGGATCCTCTGGAGGTTTCTTCCTGTTAAACGGGAGTTTTCCTCTCCACTGTCGCTGCATGCTTGCTTAGTATGAGGATTGCTGTAAGGTCACTAACATTAGTCAGTGACTCGATGCAATTTGCTGGGATCCTTATATAGGAAACATTATTTCTGATTGGCTTAATGAACTTACCTGGATTGGAATGTTTATTATGTGAAGTGCCTTGAGACGACTCTTGTCGTGATTTGGCACTATATAAATAAACTTGAATTAAAACTTGAATTGAAAGTGGAGGGGGAAACATTTTGATTAGAAAAGCCAGTGAGTTTCATGTCGCATTGAAAATTAGCATTCATGGACTCACCCATCTTGACTTGCATCCAGGAGAGAGCAGAGCATATCGACTAGTAGAAGCTATCCATTAGCATTAGCAACTCCACAACATGGCAGAACTTTTTTTAAACCAATTGAGGACCCATTCTTTGTCACAACAACGATCTGAACAAGAGGCAGCAGCCTCAGAAGTCCTTCAGGTTTATGTTATTTGTGGAGATAAAACATCAATGTTGCAGAGCAAACAGGGTCAGTTGTAGAGTTGCATTGCTGTTAACCAATCAGAGGCAAGATGATAGATTGACAGGAAATAAAACTCAAAATCCTGCCGTCCTCTCCGCCTCACTTCTCTTGCTGATGTATAGTTCCTGAAACAGGAGCGCCAGAGCTTTTTCCCACAGAGATCGACTCACAAGGCATTCATTTATACTACAGACCACTGCACATGTATTGAAAAAACAGGTGATCTTGTACAATAAAGTAACAATAATTAGTTTCTCTACAGTAGAGGTGTGATGACCATTGGTACATTTTATTACACTGACCAAATATCGTCCTGAATGTGGCATTGTGCATCCATAGGAGATCAAAATATTCAGTGTTACAGTACTGCCACCAAGTTCTGCCTTGCAAGAAATGGTAGAAAGCCCATGAACAGTTGGGAGTCTTTGCTTCATGAGCCACCACACAAAACTAACATCTGATTCTCCGAGACTCCTCTCTTCCTCTACTTGGCCTCTTTTCTTTTGTCCCACCCCATTCTCACTCCTCCATCTAACACCTTCATACCATAGGACCCTAATAAAATAGCTCCTGAACATTGAATAAATGAGTGCTAAGGGGGGTTGGTATATGTGAGACAGAAAAAAAGGGTCTACTTTTACATTTGTCCCTTCTCCACACCTTTACACACCCACAGTTGTGTCCTTCCCCTCCTCTTCAATTTCATCTTTATCTTCTTCCTAAGTGCTGCCAGTCATCAGCCCTGCAGCGAATAAACAGACATGGAGGAAGGAGGAGAAGAGAGGACGTTTTACTGTGTCGTCTCCTTGGAGGGATTACTCTTTAAATTACCTGTTAAATGGCCTCAAGGGGCTGAGCTTTAACATGTGCGGGTGTGCATGTCAGCAATTGTGTGTGCTTTTGTGTTATGGCCCTCGATGGGGCATTTTCCTTCATTTCACACATGACTTCCTTCCCTAAGGCCTACGCGGCATTGTCGATAGGAAAAGAAAAGACTGAATTAGAGTGATTTGGTCCTTATGTTCATCCACACGTGATTTCTTGCAACACACACTCTATCTCACACACATTTGTAGAGAGCTACTATTAGGACATTGCATTGACTTAAATTAGTGTGCTCTATTAATCTATAATAACATTGATTCAGAGTTCAGCCCTGATCCTAACCTGGGCTTTGAGTTTTTTCAGTTAATCAGGAGTGTTTACCAAATGCCTGTAGTTCAGGCTCTGAGGCTGCTAAATCGTCCGTCTGAAGAAATAATATCTCCTGGGTTGGATGTGTGGTTATCCCTTGTTTTGTTTTTGGTTCTGGCTCTGCTGGAGTATGTTTATGTTTAATGTTTATGTTTATTCATTTCGCAGACGCTTTTATCCAAAGCGACGTACAATTTTATAACCTATAGGGCATGTTGTGATCTGTGGGGGAAACCGGAGTACCCGGAGGAAACCCACGCATGCATGGGGAGAACACGCAACTCCACGCAGAAAGGCAAGTGTTTTGAACCTGCAACCTTCGTGCTGCGAGTCAACAGTGCTAACCACTGCGCCACCATGCAGCCCAGTAAATGCCCATAGGGAAGGGAGGCATCCGGTCCTTTCTCTGAGCAGATCTCTGGCCAGCCTTGGACCAGTTTCTGGATCAGACTGTTTTTGAGGCTGGTGCTTTTTTTTTTTTTTTTTTTGTCCTCTTGTGCAAAAGTGTTGATCTTTTTATGCTGGCTGTTTCTGTGGTCCTTAAGGTCAGAGGTCATGTGTCAGCAGTAATTAGCTTATCCTCTGGTGACGAAAGGAATAGTTTATCTTCTCCTTCTGAAGTTCACCACCATTTTTTTAGTCTTTGACACATTGATTTTGAGGTTATTTGTTCTACCTCCCTCTTGAACATATGTCGATGGAGACCAAACCGAACAACACCGATGACCTCTGAGAAGATTTTGTGTCTCGTCTGTCTATCTTTACTTTGATTCAACATTAAATCTTTTACTGATGTACTTTGGACTTTGAATTATTAAATCAGGGTTTGTTCTTGTAAATAGGATTTGTAAATATAAACTACAACAATACCCTTCATCTGGCTCATCACATTAAAACCTAAATATTTACTGGAACTTGTCCACATGTGACTGAAGCTAAAAGTGCTGTTTTGAAGAACAAGATTTTAATGGACCCGGAAAACCAGAAATAATTTAGGTAAATTGAAGATTTGGCACGACCGTCAGCTCCGAAAAGCCTCCCCGATGTGCGGTGGAGTTGAACTAATAGAAATGGGATTTCCAAACGTCATTAGAGAAAAGACAGGAGAAAATAACCATCCAAGGAAATTTTGGACTTCTGGTTAAAAACATAAAACACTGTAGAGAAGTAAGAGGCTCATGGTGAGTCAGCAGTGCTGCTAACAAGTCATACGTCCAGCTAGATGAGATTTAGTGAAACACTATTGTTCTCCATTAATATGTTACAAATCCTGCAGACAATATTTATTAAAGCTTTGTTAATATTGGCTTCTTTTTTCTTATTATAAAATGTTTTCTACGTCTGCTGACTATCTAAATTAATTGCATTTGGCCAATTAATCCTAGCCAGACTTTTCCTAGTTTTTAAAAAGTTTTCTTCTGTGTGTGTGTGTGTGTGTGTGTGTGTGTGTGTGTGTGTGTGTGTGTGTGTGTGTGTGCGTTATTGCAGATGTTTTTCTTTCAGCCTTGTCAAGTGCACAGTGGCTATATTTTTCCCAGAACTCATTTGCATTTGAAACAAACATTTAATTGAACAAAATAGCAACACTTTGTGTTTGGTTTAAAAATAAATTATAATTGATTCTTTATTCATGACCTAAGACAACATTATGGAGGTAACTTGCAGGTTGATTATCTGAAAATTACAGGTGCTGGCCAGTAAATTAGAATATCATCAAAAGGTTGAAAATATTTCAGTAATTCCATTCAAAACGTGAAACTTGTACATTATATTCATGCAATGCACACAGACCAATGTATTTCCGATGTTTATTACGTTTAATTTTGATATTTATAGGTGACAACCAATGAAAACATCAAATCTGGTATCTCAGAAAATTAGAATATTCCAAAGGCCAATGAAAAAATGTTTGTTTCTCTAATGTTGGCCAACTGAAAAGAATGAACATGAAAAGAATGTGCATGTATAGCACTCAATACTTAGTCGGGGCTCCTTTTGCCTCAATAACTGCAGTAATGCGGCGTGGCATGGACTCGATCAGTCTGTGGCACTGCTCAGGTGTTATGAGAGCCCAGGTTGCTCTGATAGTCGTCTTCAGCTCCTCTGCATTGTTGGGTCTAGCGTATTGCATCCTCCGCTTCACAATACCCCATAGATTTTCTATGGGGTTAAGGTCAGGCGAGTTTGCTGGCCAATCAAGGACAGGGATACCATGGTCCTTGAACCAGGTGCTGGTGGTTTTGGCACTGTGTGCAGGTGCCAAGTCCTGTTGAAAGGTGAAGTCTGCATCCCCATAAAGTTGGTCAGCAGCAGGAAGCATGAAGTGCTCTAAAACTTCCTGGTAGACGGCTGCATTGACCCTGGACCTCAGGAAACAGAGTGGGCCAACACCGGCAGATGACATGGCACCCCACACCATCACTGACGGTGGAAACTTTACACTGGACCTCATGCAACATGGATTCTGTGCTTCTCCGCTCTTCCTCCAGACTCTGGGTCCTTGATTTCCAAAGGAAATGCAGAACTTGCTTTCATCAGAAAACATAACTTTGGACCACTCAGCATCAGTCCAGTCCTTTTTGTCCTTGGCCCAGGCGAGACGCTTCTTGCGCTGTTTCTTGTTCAAGAGTGGCTTGACACACGGAATGCGACACCTGAATCCCATGTCTTTCATGAGTCTCCTCGTGGTGGTTCTTGAAGCGCTGACTCCAGCTGCAGTCCACTCTTTGTGGATCTCCCCCACATTTTTGAATGGGTTTGTCGTCACAATTCTCTGCAGGGTGCGGTTATCCCTAGAGCTTGTACACTTTTTTCTACCACATTTTTTCCGTCCCTTCGCCTGTCTGTTAATGTGCTTGGACACAGAGCTCTGCGAACAGCCAGCTTCTTTAGCAATCACCTTTTGTGTCTTGCCCTCCTTGTGCAAGGTGTCAATGATTGTCTTTTGGACAGCTGTTAAGTCAGAAGTCTTCCCCATGATTGTGGTGCCTTCAAAACAAGACTGAGGGACCTTTTAAAGGCCTTTGCAGGTGTTTTGAATAAATCAGCTGATTAGAGTGGCAGCAGGTGTCTTCTATATTCAGCCTTTTCAGAATATTCTAATTTTTTGAGATACCAAATTTGGAGTTTTCATTAGTTGTCACTTATGAATATCAAATTTAAATGTAATGAACATTGGAAATACATTGGTCTGAGTGCATTGCATGAATATAATGTACAAGTTTCACGTTTTGAATGAAATTACTGAAATATTTTCAACCTTTTGATGATATTCTAATTTACTGGCCAGCACCTGTATGTGTTTGGATTTAAGGGTCCAGATTTTTGCAAATAAGAAAATCGTTTTTGCAGTTTAGAGCGACCAGAGGGGTAGGTCCATGATCTACACCACAGAGCACCCCTGCTGCAATGCTGGCATCAGGCACTCTTCATCTGCCCCCACTCTGGAGGGAAAGGTAGCCACCCCTTCATCTCACTTTTCACCCCATCTAGTAGTCTAATGGCACCAGCTGATCTGGCTAATAAGGAAACTAGAAGGTGTGTGTGTGTGTGTTTGGGTGAGTGTGTGGGGTGTCTTAATTTTTGAAAATGTTTTCTTTCTCTTTCCTCCTCTCCCCCACCCTTCAACTCCCTCTCCACTAGAGAACGATGAAATAATTTGCATTTCATGTATTTTTTTTTACACATTCTAATTTCCAACTAAATGGGACATCTGCTTGAGAAAAGCAAGATTTGCTACGGTTACCAAGGCAACTATCACTGTGAAATGAAGGGAGGGGGTGGGGCATTGGGGGGTTGGGGGTTTGTGGGAGGAAAGAGACAAAAAAAAGTCCAACAGCTTTAACAGACAAAATTAGACTTTGGTGAAATACTATCCTTGCCTGACACGCAGCAGTCGGCGCGTCTTTCTTCTCCTTCCTTTCTTTGTTTTCGTAATTTCTTTATCAGTTTTTCTCAGGCTCAGACCTTCATGTTTACAGCCGCCCCTCATGCCTGCTACATCATCAGAAGCATGATTGGGAAATTTGCCTCTAGTTAAGTAATCACTGCCCCACCTCCTCCCTCCGTCCAGCCCCCTAGCTGCTCAGTCATGACAGATTTTCCATATTTTCAACCTCATCTTTGTTCTGAGCCGTCGTGTCTCTGTGGTAAACGGTTGTTACGGAGATCAAGAAGGGACAAATGCACATTCCCTAGTGGGTCTAAATGAAAGTTGAATCAACCCTGACAGAAAAAAACTGTGGTATAGGTGTGTGTGTGTGTGTGTGTGTGTGTGTGTGTGTGTGTGTGTGTGTGTGTGTGTGGGGGGGGGGGGGGGGGGGGGGGGGGGGAATATGGGATGGAGATAAATTGGAGAGGCATAGCATGTACCAAGAACAGCAAGAAAAAAACTTTGTCCTTAAACTAAGGATGATGTCCTCTCCATCTCAGTATATAAATAAGATAATAAATAAATATATAAATACTAAATAAAAATTACAAAAGAGAACAGATCTGTCATTTTGCACTTAACTGTTTCTTTATATCTGGTTGGATCTTAAAAATTAGTAACTTAGCACAAAAATCGTTTGGTATCTATTAGTACGATAATAGAAAGAGTACACAGGCTGTGTAATCAGAGTCACGGGTCTGTTTTATAACAATTTGTGATTAATAAATATATATTATTTTCTGGAAATTAAATATGTTTTTGAAACATATTAACCATGTAAAACCCAGATTATAGGGCTAGGAACGCCTCCCAGACAGGTTATTTACATGTGAGTAGCACCGGTTCATAACTTAAGAGCCTTACATGTAGAAGATGTAACTTTTTACACCTTCCTCTTCATGAAGCCTGCCTTTTTTTGGGTTTGTTTTTTACACTGTCCATCAAAACTAACCTGATTCTAGCAGCGCTCCTCCCACCTCTCTCAGCTCCTATAGCCACCTCAAGAGCCACGCGTTCTCATCTTGTTCTAAACTTCTGAACATCCGACAGACACGTTTGTCACATTTTGTTAAACCTTCAGCTCTGTTTATCTGCATCCCCCTACCCTTCCAATAAATAAGACTTTCATCATTTCAGTCTTATTATTATAAATTATTTTCACATTCCACAAAGGCTGATTAGCTCTGCATTTACGTTCTTTCATGTAACCAGTCCCTGCTGCTGAGCACCGTCTCCGGCGGGAGCTCATTATCGCCGGGCATGAAGTTGACTGTCAGGGTCTCAGCTGATTTGTCATATCCCAGCTCCCCGCTGCTGCCGAGCCCGGCAGATTGGGCGTGTTGAGTGGTGCGCGCGTGTCTGTGGGTGGGGACTCAACTACAGTTGGTGGAGTTTGAGGTTGAGGGATTGTTTAGAAGTGCTCACTCTTGGGGCAAAGCACTTTCCTGTGGCCATTGGCAGGGAGGAATAACAAGGCACACATGTTAAGACTGTTTATTTGTGGCAGTTGTCATTTTTCTGTATGCAGCCATTAATATGATTTAGTGTTTAATTTCTTAGTGGTACTCTATAAAATAGAAACACAGCCTTCATTTACTTAGAGACGATGCATGAAACAGATCTGGATTGTCTGGAAAGCAGATAATATTCTGAGAGATGTTGGCTTCATGATCTGTTCTGTTTCGTGTGTGTGTGTGTGTGTATGTGTGTGTGTGTGTGTGTGTGTGTCGGTCGACCGGTGATGGTAAAAAGGAAGGACTGCGTAACACAAGAGGCGTGCGGTAGAGGTTTACATGAAAGTAAACACTTCTTTATTTACAATAAGAAAATTAACCCCGTATCAGTGTATCTTAAAAGACCTCAAAGAGGAAAAACCATGACCAAAGGTCGGGAAGCAAAATGATAAGTATGGAGTACCGCTCCACCAAGCTATTAATTAACTGAGAAAGACTTACAAAACTAAAGAAGTTCCACTCCAAAATAAATCTTATAAGTAACTCAAACTAATAAAAGGTAATTCAAGTCTCAAAAGGGTTTCTTAGTCTACTAGTAAACAAAATGAGGTAAATATACAACTAAACTAAGCTCTCAGCCAAACAACTTAATCAACATGTGTTTCACCTGAAAGGTGTCTCAACCCTGCTCTGAAAAATCCCCTACAGGGTAAAACACAAGCTGCTCCTCTGAGCACACAACTTACAGAACCAAGTTCCTATTAAAGAACACACTGAAATATCTAGAGAAGCTGAGAGAGAAGAAACTGCAGCACAGATCTGAGTTCTCCTCACTTGGTGCTTCAGGCTGTCACTCCTTTTCTGCTCTCTGGTCTTGATTGGTGATAGAGAGCAGCTGGGAAGTCAGGAGGGAGAAGCTGAGCTGCTTTCCAGGGAGCTGGAGTAGGAGCTTCAACATGACGCAGCAGCTCAGACTGGGTTCTACTGTGTGTGTGTGTGTGTGTGTGTGTGTGTGTGTTGTAGTGGACTTTACGTGAGAAGTTGTCATAATTCCTCATGTGTAATCAAGCAACTCTTACTTGTTTTGTACTATTAAGACCAAACAAACAAAACTTACCGTAGTTTGAAAAAAATGCTGAACAAACAAATAATAATGATAAAAACATTTTAAAATCCACAGCAAAGAAACATGACAGCACCTTCATGCACAGTGGTTACATTTAAGGTAATAAAAATGCAAATGTTAGCTAACATTTTCATTATTTTTTTTATTTAAACCTCCATAACTTTAGAAAAACTGTGTTCTTTTATCTTTTGTTGTGTTTTTTGCTTCAATAAAATTAGGTAATAAAGTGTGTGTGTGTGTGTGTGTGTGTGTGTGTGTGTGTGTGTGTGTGTGTGTGTGTGTGTGTGTGTGTGTGTGTGTGTGAGAGAGAGAGAGAGAGTTTATGATGGTGTAACTACACAGTTTAGCACTAAACCAACACAGATCTCGGTCTGACTTCCTGTTAATCCCGACCACCTAAAGTGTGACACGAATCTATCGTTCTCTGGATAACTTGTCTGCTCTCCACATCAGAGTTGATTGAAGAGCACAAACAGCTGCAGCTGAAAAAAAGAGCAGAAGAAGGAGGATGAGTGTCAGAAGCAGAGAGGAACCCAGGGACTCAACGATCCATCTGTTTCTAAACTGGTGTCTATCTGCATGCTCAGTGATTTCTCACTCTCTCCAGCTTTTGGTTGGTTTGCATCTTTGTTTGGCAGAGTTTTTTAGTTCCCTCCTTCCCCCATCTCTTCTCTTTCTGCTCCCCCCCACACACACACACACACACAAACCTACCATCCTTCGTTGCTGACAGCAGACTCTTTTAATAAAAACTGGATTCATTAGGGAGGCTGAGACCTGCGGAGTGTGTGTTTGCTTCCAGATAATTGATGCATGCCTTGCTGTGTGATATTTCAGCATCTTGGCAAACAAACTGATTTACAGTTGATACAATTGATCCATACAGATGGACAGACAGATAGCATAGAGTCAAAGAAAGCTGCTGTGATGGAGGCAGATATTGTGGTGGAAGGCAGCTGGCAATGACGGAACGGTTAGGGAATTAAACGTGTGCTGTTTCCAGCAGAGGAGAGTCGAGAATGCACACATTCCTTTGCAGCTGGTGAGCTTTCTGCATGCCCACCTCTCCAGTTGGAGGCATATTTCGTCATTTCTTTGTTGGAAGAACTTCCAGGTGGTTCAGAGGAAAGTTTCCATTGTTTATGTTTTACAGAGATTTGAACGTTTCACTAGAATTGAGTGTCACCGTCTATTTTCTATCAGTAGCTAATGTAGGAGATAGATGTAGGAGACTATTTTCATGTTCAGCCAGCATGAAAAACTTGATTATGATCATAAATAATTATTAGAAAAAGTTTTTCAGTGAACCACACATTTAACTATTCATCAAAAGCAACAGAGACCACAAGCCTGATTGGTCAGGATGGCTCTACCTTTAAATTTGCGTTCCCTCCTTCAAAAAATAAAGAATACCAAGGAACATCTCGTGGAAAAAGTCAGTCGATATAACCATTTATGCACATGTTTTCTGGGTGGAAATTCAATAGCATCAATATCAGCTGTTGTTTTGGCCTTCTCAGTGGCCTAGTTGTAGAGTGTCCACCCTGGGACTGGGAGTTCGGGGGCCAAATCCTGTCATACCAAAGACTTTCAAAATGGGACCCATTGTCCCTCTGCTGGACTCAGCTTTAAGCGTTTGGATCGGGGGTTTAAACCACCAAATAGTTCCTGAGCACAGTCACTGCTGCAGCTCACAGCTCCCCACGGGGAGGGGTCAAATGCAGAGATGAGTTTCACCAGTGAGTGGTGACTAATGGGACTTCAACTTAACCGTGGCTGCAGGGCAGAGGAATGTAGTGTTTTGCTGTTAAGGTGGGTTATAACACTGACATCTCACGAAAATGATGCCTTTGTTGGAACAAGAGTTACTTCTTTGAATCTGGTGTGGTTAATAATGAAGAGAATTTTACACACCTCAGGGAATCAGATCATATATTTATTATGCTATTTTATCCTATGGAGCTCTGTTGAGTTGCAGTCAGGCTGTACAAAAGTAGATTAGCGTCTGGCCTAAAGATGCACCATCATCATAGATCAGGACTGAGTGCATGCTGATCATCAGGAGCAGTGTTGGGCAAGTTACTTCAAAGCTGTAATGCATTATTTATTACTTGTTGCCCTTATTTTAAAGTAATTCATTACATCACAATATTACTGATTTTAAAATGTAAGGCATTACACTACTTTTGCATTACTCTTAAGTTACTTTTGACAAAACAACTTCAGTATGAGTTTGGTAATTTGATGCCTGGTAAACTCATGACACATCCGGTGGAAGGTGATGTGGTGTCTGAGTTAGGACTGCTGTTAAAACAGTTCTTTAGAATGATTGTTTATGAAATAACTGCAACAACAAACTGTACTCTCAGCACACTGCCATCTTAGATTAACTGAGCGGCGAGTGAGGTGGTGGGGGCTCCAAGTCTATTTAGCCTTGGTCCCCAAATGTCTTGATACGGCCCTGGATGTGGGACTGACTTTTGTGGGTGATCTGATTCTATCACATGTATGAATCCATCCATCCATCCATCCATCCATTTGCATCCGCTTATCCGGAGTCGGGTCGCAGGGGCAGTAGCCTAAGGCGAGAGGCCCAGACTTCCCTCTCCCCAGCCACTTGGGCCAGCTCCTCCGGGGGAATCCCAAGGCGTTCCCTGGCCAGGTGAGAGACATAATCCCTCCACCGTATCTGGGTCTACTTTTAAGTCTCCTGCCCGGAAAACCTCACCATAGAGACGTCCAGGAGGCAACCTGACCAGATGCCCGAGCCACCTCAACTCAACTCAACTTTATTTGTAAATCGCGCCTTATAGGCAAAAAGATGCCACCAAGGCGCTACACTGATCAAGTAAAAAACATAAAACATTAAGTCCAGAAAAAATATATATTGTATCACAAGATACATATAAAAATACAGTGAGTACACAGATTGCTATAAGTAAAACAATAAAACTAGTTAGAAAGGTTTAAAGACAGATCATAAAAGTAGGTTTTTAGCCTTGCCTTAAAAACAGCAACAGAGGTGGAGGCCCTTATACTGAGAGGAAGCTCGTTCCAAAGCTTAAGACCTGCCACAGCAAAGGCCCTATCACCACGTGTCTTTAGGCGCGTTCTTGGGACCGAAAGGAGCATGAGGTTCTCCGAGCAGAGTGACCGTGCAGGGGTGTACGGTTGAAGCGGTGACACCAAGTAAGGAGGGGCCAAACCATTTTAACATTTTAAAAACCAATAAGAGTATTTTGAAACGAATCCTTACATCAATGGGCAGCCAATGAAGTGCAGCCAGAACAGGAATACCATACCATACCATCTTTATTTATAAAGCACATTTAAAAACGGCATGGCAGCCGACCAAAGTGCTGTACAGAATAAAAAGTAAAAACACAATATAAAACAATACACGGTCAACAATAAAATGCACAACAAGGCAGATAATTACAGTCAATAAAAAGACACATAATAAAAAAATAAAAGTCAGGGATTTAAAAATGCCTGGTCGTAAAAGTGAGCCTTCAGCAGCGATTTGAACCGGAGGAGGGATGGTGCCAGCCTCACCGAAAGAGGAAGGCATTCCATAGTGTCGGAGCAGCATAGACAAAAGCACGCTGCCCCCGCGTTTTGTATTTCATTAATGGAACACGAAGCAGCAGGCAATCAGCAGACCTCAATGCCCGGTTTGGCACATATCTAGTGACAAGATCCGACAGGTAATCCGGTGCCAGACCGTTCAGGGCCTTAAAAACAAAAATCAGTGGTCATACTTGCGCCTGCCCTCTAAAAAGCAGCATTCTGCACCATTTGCAACCTGGCTATTGAGCCCTTGCTCACGCCAAATAAAACAGGGCTGCAGTAGTCCAATCGCACTGTAATAAAAGCATGGACTACCATCTCAAGATCATGACGTGACAAAATGGTTTGATCTTTGCCAGCCGACGAAGGTGGAAAAACGAGGAGGAGATCACTCCATTGATGTGGGTATCAAAACTAAGGGCGCTATCCAGTTTAACACCAAGATTAGTCACCGATGTAGTCAGCTGGCCATTAAATGACCCACAGTCAGTTAGGGAAGAGTCACAATGTATGCTTGGAGCAAACAACATAGCTTTGTGATCATTTAGGCTCAGAAAATTTTCACTCATCAAATTCTTGATCTCCCTCAAGCAGTTAGTAAGAATAGAAATAGAGAGACCGCTTGACGTGTTCAGAGGCAGGTACAGCTGACAATCGTCAGCATATAGGTGGAATTGAACTCCAAGCTCATGACAGATGTCACCTAAGGGCAGAATGTAAACTGAAAACAACAGAGGTCCCAATATCGAGCCCTGTGGTACCCCCCCAGGGTAGATCAGAGTACTCTGAGGAATAACTTCCCATCCTAACACACATTTTTCTATTTGTCAGGTATGATCTAAACCATTCCAGGGCTAACCTTGAAATCCCAACAAAATGATGTAGACGGTGAAGCAGCACTTCATGATCTATCGTGTCAAAGGCAGCCGTGAGGTCCAGCAGAAGTAGCAACACAGAATTACCGCTATCAGTCGCTAGATAAATGTCATTGAGCACTCTAACCAGTGCAGTCTCCGTGCTGTGTAGAGCTCTGAAGCCAGACTGGAAAGTCTCAAAAATGGCATTCTCATCCATAAAAACCAAGAGCTGGTGGTAAACACCTTTCTCTAGTGCCTTACTAAGAATGGAAGTTTCGAAATGGGCCTGTAGTTTGCAGCCAGCAAAGCGTCCAGGCTTTTTGAGCAAAGGTTGAATAACTGCCTTTTTGAAATCGTCAGGGACTATACCAGAACCGAGACTCATGTTAATTATGTGCAATATTAAAGGGGCGACTACTGGAAAGACTTCTTTAAAGAGGCGCATTGGCATCACTTCATCCGGTGAGCCGCTTGGCTTAGCCTTACCAGCGATCTTGATCCTCAACTGGCTCCTCTCGATGTGGAGGAGCAGCGGGTCTACTCTGAGCCCATCGCGAATGACAGAGCTTCTCACCCTATCTGTAAGGGAGAGCCCAGCCACTCTTCGGATTAAATTAAATTCTTTTCACTGGTAAAAATGTGTATTAGGGATAAATCTACCTACAGTGGTGTGAAAAACTATTTGCCCCCTTCCTGATTTCTTATTCTTTTGCATGTTTGTCACACAAAATGTTTCTGATCATCAAACACATTTAACCATTAGTCAAAGATAACACAAGTAAACACAAAATGCAGTTTTGAAATGATGGTTTTTATTATTTAGGGCGGGAACAAAATCCAAACCTACATTGCCGTGTGTGAAAAAGTAATTGCCCCCCTTCTTAAAAAATAGCCCAACTGTGGTGTTTCACACCTGAGTTCAATTTCTGTAGCCACCTCCAAGCCTGATTACTGCCACACCTGCTTCAATCAAGGAATCACTTAAATATGAGCTGCCTGACACAGAGAAGTAGACCAAAAGCACCTCAAAAGCTAGACATCATGCCAAGATCCAAAGAAATTCAAGAACAAATGAGAACAAAAGTAATTGAGATCTATCAGTCTGGTAAAGGTTATAAAGCCATTTCTAAAGTTTTGGGACTCCAGCGAACCACAGTGAGAGCCATTATCCACAACATGGAACAGTGGTGAACCTTCCCAGGAGTGGGTGGCCGACCAAAATTACCCCAAGAGCGCAGAGACAACTCATCCGAGAGGTCACAAAAGACCCCAGGACAACTTCTAAAGAACTGCAGGCCTCACTTGCCTCAACTAAGTTCAGTGTTCACGACTCCACCATAAGAAAGAGACTGGGCAAAAATGGCCAGCATGGCAGATTTCCCAGACGCAAACCACTGTCAAGCAAAAAGAACATTAGGGCTCGTCTCAATTTTGCTAAGAAACATCTCAATGATTGCCAAGACTTTTGGGAAAATACCTTGTGGACTGATGAGACAAAAGTTGAACTTTTTGGAAGGCAAATGTCCCGTTACATCTGGCGTAGAAGTAACACAGCATTTCAGACAAAGAACATCATACCAACAGTAAAATATGGTGGTGGTAGTGTGATGGTCTGGGGTTGTTTTGCTGCTTCAGGAACTGGAAGGCTTGCTGTGATAAATGGAACCATGAATTCTACTGTCTACCAAAACATCCTGAAGGAGAATGTCCGGCCATCTGTTCGTCAACTAAAGCTGAAGCAATCTTGGGTGCTGCAATAGGACAATGACCCAAAACACACCAGCAAATCCACCTCTGAATGGCTGAAGAACAACAAAATGAAGACTTTAGAGTGGCCAAGTCCAAGTCCTGACCTGAATCCTATTGAGATGCTATGGCATGACCTTAAAAAGGCGGTTCATGCTAGAAAACCCTCAAATAAAGCTGAATTACAACAATTCTGCAAAGATGAGTGGGCCAAAATTCCTCCAGAGCTCTGTAAAACACTCGTAGCAAGTTATTGCAAACGCTTGATTGCAGTTATTGCTGCTAAGGGAGGCCCAACCAGTTATTAGGTTCAGGGGGCAATTACTTTTTCACACAGGGCAATGTAGGTTTGGATTTTGTTCTCTCCCTAAATAATAAAAACCATCATTTCAAAACTGCATTTTGTGTTTACTTGTGTTATCTTTGACCAATGGTTAAATGTGTTTGATGATCAGAAACGTTTTGTGTGACAAAGATGCAAAAGAATAAGAAATCAGGAAGGGGGCAAATAGATTTTCACACCACTGTACTTTTTTTCTTTTCAAGCACTTTGTTTTGTTTTCTTGATTTTATTTGAATAATTTCCTGCCCTTTCTCTCTAACCTCCCTACATGCTGCATCTTTTCTCCGTCTTCCAGAAAAACTGTTTCCTAGACTTCCTACTTTCTAACTATAAGCCAAAGGGATCTTCACATGCGCGGCGCTCCAGCAGCATTGAGTTGAAATCACCGGGGCACAGATTATGAACTCAGCTGAGGCAAAGCCCATCAGAAAAGTGCAGAATACCAGAGAACATGCGCTGATATGAACGATCGCACGTGAATTATTTTGTTTTAGTGGAGCGATTTTGTGAATGTTACAGCAGCCGTGTGTTCGACACAGCTGGAGTATTTGAGCCGTCACCGCTGCGTCCTCTCTGCCCGCAAAGCTGAGTACATAAATGACGTAATGGATGCAGATACTGGATCTTTTTTCGGGTTTCCCACAATTTGAATTTTTAGGAAACGTATCTTGATTCTGGGTTTAAAAATGCATTGCAATTACTGCGTTACTGACAATTGTACCAAGTAAATATTACCATTTTCTTTCCCTGTAATGCCTTACATTACCACATTACAGCAGAAAGCTATGCATTACAGTAATTAATTACTTTTGTACCGCGTTCCTCCCAAAACTGATCAGGAGTGACACTAACCAGGCAGATCACAGGTTTTGGACAGTTTGGAATGCAGCCTTTAGTTCGGGAGTTGTCCTGAGTTCTGCATGAACTCACCTCTACACGGGTAAAAGCGGAAACAACTCGTGTGCAGGGTGAATTGTGATGTCAGATAATAACGCTTAGTTTATACTGGTGCCTCAGTCACATAACAATCTCTGCAGTATTCTTCTCAACAAAAGCTTCTGAATTTTGTATTTCTCATTTTCATCCACAATCAGGTTCGGTTCAGTTTTAAATATGTTTGGGATCCAATTAGCATTTCTTTATCTCACTTGCTCATTCTGATTTAGGAAATATTGAACAGAACTCTAAAACCTATAAATGTTAACATCTTAGGTTTTCTTTTCTGAATTCAATAAAAATGTAGAGTCCCTCCAAGCTCAGTGTTAACAGCAGTGTGGTTTAAAGCTACTACACAGTGATGTGGAACGGATATTTCATCAGGTCAATTCTGACAGCTGTGGAAACTAAAATAAGTGGTGAGTCAGGGATGATGTGGCATTAGTACACCATAATACACACTCCCTGTAGAACAGTGAGGAAGGTGCTGTAGGCTAGGCTCTGTCACATCTCTAATCCTGCTTATTTTCAAACTTTGCCTTCCAGCAACGATCCTCCTTCCATCCTCACTTCATTCTTCCCCGATGTCTGTATCATCTCCTGCATCGTGTCTTCGTTTATTAACTAATCCAATTATGTTTCTCCTTGCCTGAGTCGGAGTCCTCTGTCCTTCTTTTCCCTCTTATGTTTTTAGGGTTTTGTTCTGATTTTTTTCTCTCTCAACCAGCTGCGGTGATCTACGTGAAAAATGAGAATAAGCAGCAGGTTTCAGCCACAATAACTAATTAAGGACTATGATTGTGGTTTGTTTCATCATGTGAGGAGACACATTTCCTCTCAGGGTTTGTGTCTAACTCCCCACCACCCCCAGTGGGTAGAACAAACCATGCCTGCCACCTGGAGCCATGTGACTGCTGAGACACGCAGATTTAGCCTGTTACTATCCAGGAGTGCTGCTCTGCCTGTGAAGTTGGACATGTTTTTATTCTATAAATTTTATTCATTGGATGCAATTTCAGTTCTAATTTATTGTGAGGTAAAATGATTATAAATAATGATAACATGTGGTTGATGTGTTGATGCGGTGGGTTTATTCCGAGTCCCTCACTGATATTAAAACTTCTCAGCTTATGGCAGTCTGAGTGGGAGGGCGTGACCACTTCCAGCTTGTTTTTTTTAAAGTGACAGAGCCCTAAAATGGCTCATTCTGGAAGGTACTGAAATTGTCAAGCTTAAAAATATTGAAATGACTTCATGTGAGAGGGATTTAGTGCAAAAATCTTAATGAACATGCTTTCCATTCACCCAAAAACTATTACAACTTTTAAAAAAAGTTACACAATATGGCTTATTTAAAAGCATTTTGGCTAGTGTGAACAGTGTTTCTATGCTAAAGGTCACTGGATGGTGATGACTGATGTAAGGATTTGGCTTAAAAGCATCTGAATGATTCGCTGCATGGATTATTTCACTGGAATTTAGGAAAATACTAAGCTTTAATATTGTGAGAGTTGAAGTTAGTTTTATTAAAACTGACACACTTCTATGATAAATCATAAAACAGGTCAAAATTTACATGAGAATTGCACCAGTCAGTAATTTTATACATAGAACAAAATTAATGCATGACATAAAAAAATTAAATAAAAGTGTCGAAATCAAAAGATTTTGTCCCAGATACCGATCTACATCATTTTTTAAGATTTATATTCTGCCAAGACTCAGTCTAACTATTTTTTCTTATTTATTAATTTACAGCTCAGACCGTCAGAATAAAAACACCAGCAGAGTTTTGAATTCAAGTGAGTTTCTGTGGAGGATCACAGTATAGGGAGACAGTTTATCCTCACTGATATCTGTGGTTGTCTTCTTATTCCTACAAACTATTTGGGAATATTTGGGAGCAGTTGCTTCAGAAAAACACACAGAGGCCTAAAGATATGCTCATCTGTTTCTGATAATCCGGTGAAAAGGTTTACCAGAAGATCTACTGTGGTAGATCAAGGAGAGATGACAGTAGGACAAGCAGTTATATCACATAATGTGCCCTTTGAAATGATTTGTATAAATATTACATAAAAATAATCTCCTACTAGGACACACCAAGCCAGAGTTTTGTTGTGAGAGATTCACATTTATCTATTCACATCCACATTAGGACATGTTATTCAGGATGTCACCACCTCTGGCCTGACGAGTGCTGCAGATGAGCACCAGCTACCTGTGACCCTAGTGAGGTACGAGTGGTATGGCAATGGGAAAGACTAATTTAAACTTAATTCACAGGTTTTTGTGTTTATTTGAGTATTATGATGGTCTAATTTATCAATAAGTGTGATTATTTACTTTAGCTGTAAAACTGTTATTTGGAGAAGGGGAATAAATGATTGTCTTGTAGTCACTTTCCAACAGTTCATTTGAATATTTATTTTGGACTAAGAGGGGAAGGATTTTCACACATGGGGAGGGAGAGGGAAATATGTAAGTTGGAGGTGCAGGTCAGATGAAGGAGAGAAAGAATGAGGAAGACGAGAAGCAGGAAGACAAGCATAGGTGTTTTGCAGCCTTCGGCAGATGCATTCAGTACATGATTCAAGGATCCAACCCTGTGGAATCCCCCCCCCCCCCCCCCACACACACACACACACACTCACAGCTTACAAACTTTTCCACTTCTTGAACAATAAGAAAATCTAAAATCGGTGTAATTTTTTACTCCAAGAGAAGCTAAATGAGTAGAGTATTTTTGTTTTTCTCCCAGTGTTCCATCTGCAGATCTGCCTGGGAATTAAATCCTCTTGCATAAACATCTGTTTTCTCCTCTCCCCCCTAACTATTCCCAGAACCAGCTTAGAACATCATTAACATTATTTTACCATGCTCAACAGCGCTAGACATCAGCTTGTTTTCTCTAAGTTAACACAATTACACACAGCACTGTAATCCCTTACCTGATGAAAACATCATAATTTGGAAGCGAGAATATTATCCGTGGAATTACATTCAGTATTTCTCTGATTTTCATGGCAAACATGGAAGTGTGATTGATTTTCTGCGAGACTTAATCCTTTTTATAGAAACCGCGTTGGACTCGTCGGATTGGACGTTTCCTAGCACCGTGGACATTGTGAAATGCCGTCCTGCCAAACGACAAATGAGAGAGATGAAAGTCCCTTACAGAATGATTGATGGTACAAAATTAAAGCAAGCTCCAGAGCTTTATGCTGGCTTCAGTAATCCTCAGTTGATAAAATGATTAGACTGTCGTCGTTTTAGCAAGACTGAATGACAAACTTGACAGGGTTTTATGTTCTCCTAATTTTTGTAATTTTAAAATCTACTTTGTGTGTTAAAAAGCTGTTTGCTAAATCAGACCCATCAGTAGAGACCTGGGTTTGGGATGCTGCAGGTGCTTCCTTATCTGGGGAGCCCAGGCTGCCCTCTGTACAACCCCTTCCACCTGCGCTTCCGTGGGATCCCAAGGCATTTCCTAGCCAGCTAAGAGAAATATGCCTTGGTCCTGTTTGGACATGAGCCCAACAGGAATATGTTAATCCTGAAAAACAATTTGGAATATCAAAATTTATAAATGCTAATCATTTACCCTTTTCATATTAAAAAAAACTTCGACAGGAGAAGACACAGTTTGTATGGGTAACACATCTCAGCATAACATCTCATGTTGAAGAAGTGCTGGAGGAGGTCTTCTAAGTATATTCTCCTGATCGTGTCTTAATCTGATTTTCCACAGATTCTGGGTCAGCAGCTCATGATTCTGTTTTATCTGATGGGGTTAAACACCAACTCGTTAGCATCTGCCATGTTAGAAAAGTGTTGATTCAGACCAGAGCAATCAATGTTTTCTACGTTAGTCCCTCCCACTCATTTTGATGGTCAAGACTGACACATGAAATGAATGGTTGATGTACAACATAAGTAAATTCTTATTAATTTATTTAATGTTTGATGTAATAAAATAAAGATTTTATGAACTATGTTTCTATAGTTCAACTAGCAGACTGCTAGTTTTGACTAAAGTATACACTCTTAGCTTTTATTAGGGTACTCATTTACTACCTAGTACTGATAAACAGTCAATGTCTCAAATTGAGAAATTCCACTAAAACCCTTCACTTTCAGCCACTAAAAGTAACACAGTTTATAGTTCAAATTATATTAGTCAACAGAATACCAGGAATAAAATATTTTGTCTGTGCTTAACCTTTTGATGCATGAATTATGAACTCTTCAACCATGATTTTAACAGTTATTTTCATTCATCTTTGGGTGTGAATGTAACAAATTTTGACAAATATTGTTTGTAACATTTAATAATTTGCAAATAATTTTACTACATATACACCACCGTGGACAGCGTGCATTCTGAGCATGGATTATATTGACTGGACTTACTGAAATCCACATGGAGGGTCTCAAATGCAATAAAGTACTCGACAGATGTGCTTAATAGCAAAAACGAAAAAGTAAATTACAATTTTGAGAACCTGTTCAAATTATATTTTTCATCTTTATTTTCTAGTTATAACCTTCAGGCCACAATTGACCTTGGTGGCTCAGACTCAGAGCACAGCTGCAGTTGTTTTGATTTTTTAGGCAGGCCTTGCCTCCTCTCTGTTTCACACTTTCAACCCTTTTTTCTCTCCACCGCTCTGTGCTTCCTTATAAGCATAATATTTGTGACACGTCAGCGGTTATCAAAAACACGTTTTCCACCAATTCTCTGATCATTTGCAGATCCTTTCCACATTTCGTGGATTGACATTTCCATCAATGCACAATATTTACTCAAAAGGTATTTTGTGAGTTCTTATTTCCCCATATAGATACCACACCATCTCTTCTTCGGCATGAGGTCAGATTTAGGCTCACGAATCTGCCCTCCAACTGTGTCTTTAAACACAGCGGGACTCACTTATCAGCCAACCAGTTTAAAAGTCTGACCACCAACTTGAATTGTGTGCAAATGATTTGCCATATCCTTCTTTCTACATGAATAAGCAAGTCCAGACACTCTCTCATCCATTCGAACAACAATTAAAGCAGACAACATCTAAGACAAACAAACAACAACACAGATAACTAGAGTTGCGTTTCTATTCAAGGCAAAACACCCAAAGGCCAGGCCAAAACAGAGTTGCGTTTATATTTCAGGTCAAAATGCTCAAAAAACAATTTTGCCTCTTAGTTATCACACCGGCACATTTATTTATCATTTATTAACTTCATCACACCAGAGTTGCGTTTATAATTTTAGGATGAAACCCTCAAAAAACCAGCCAATACAGCATCTCAGGAATCTGTTTATCTTTCTCTCTTACCACACAACCAACAATGACAACTGGAGTTGCGTTTCTATTTAAGGCTAAATGCTCAAAAGCCAGGCCACCTCTCACTTGGGCCGCCTCTCAGTTATCACACCGATCCATTCATCTCTCAACTATACCAAAACAGCATTCCAGGAATCTGCTTAGTTGCGTTTATATTTTCCAGCTAAAACGCTCAAAAACCAATTTAACCTCTGGTCACCTAGGATTTCTCTCGGTACCACAAAACAAACAACAAATTTGTCTCACCAAATCTCTCCACTCAGGGCTTGAGTTTGTAGATCCGCATTCCTCCTAGCGACGTCAAGACCCCACCGACCCCCAGCAAAACTCAGCGCTGGAGGAGATTAGGTTGTCGACAGTCCTCCGGCGTTGGTTCTTGGCGCCGCAAGGTGATGGGACCCCGGCTTTCAAAGGACCAAATAATGTCATGGATTTTATCAATGTGTTTATCAATAACCCATTTCCTATAGTGAAGAGAGAAGAAGACAATGAGCAGACAAGTCAAACAGTTATAACTGTGGCATAAGGCATGAGGCAAAATGCCCCGAACATCTGTTCACAGACTTTATTTATAGAGATGGTGTGTGTGTGTGTGTGTGTGTGTGTGTGTGTGTGTGTGTGTGTGTGTGTGTGTGTGTGTGTGTGTGTGTGTGTGTGTGTGTCTGAATGAGTGAGCATGCAAAGAGGCATAGAGCAATACATTTACATTCAGTTGATTGAGTCAATGATCAAGAATGAACAAACATAAAATTTTCCACAACAAGAGTGAAGAATGTTAACGTTTGGCTTTCATGCAGAGAGTGTAGGAACCTTGGGAGAGAATTTATGTCTGGATGTTTTGTCTTCATGGAATGTCAACATGTGCTGAGGAGAACCTTCTGGATTTAGAAAGCCAAATAGAAAGTGGATTTATGCTGTAGATGAAAGGTTATTATGCTGATCAATATATAAGTGAAAATTGACCCTTTTGGACGTTACAACTCCCCCCCCCTTTCCAAGGTCACGGGGTCATGGCATAAGACCACGAGGCGTTGGACAATCTTGGAGGCCCTGAGAACTCAGCAGAGGAAGACAGAGTTAGTTCTCAGGCACTGAAGCATCAAGAGTGAGGAATAGCAACCCCCCACACAGAAGAATAGTCAATAGAAATCCCAATCAGGAAATAGTAATCCCACTTAGCGAAGTCCGCAGGCAGGGACCACAATGAGAAGGAAATCAGAGCCATTAGCAGAAACAGACCAGGGGTCTCATATATCAAACATTGTGTAGAATCCTTACGAAAACCGTAATTAAGCTCAGCAAAAAAAAAGTACTTACGCCAAGCAGGTTTGTGATCTATCAAACATGGAGTACGCACACCTGCACGCAATCTCCGCTTCATAAATCTGAGACTAACGAGAATGTTTCTCAGCTGCATTTTAGTCACATCCCGCCCTCACCACGCCCACTTACTGCCATAAATAGTCAATGCAAAGTGCCTTGTGGCTCTCATGCATATACGTAAGCTCGCTTGTTGCAGCATTCCGCCAATGACATGGTGAACGTAGATCAAGGCACATCAAGGAAGCGCAATTTCACAGAAGCAGAAATTGAGGTACTTGTGGGTGAGGTGGAGAAATGAAAGGAAGTAATTTTGCAAAAGAAATAAGAGAAAATCCACGTAGTGGCAGAGCGCTGCTGAAGCCGTCAATGTTGTGAGTTCTTCAGAGAAATCTGTGGCGGATATAAAAAAAAAGGTCCACTCAGGACTTAATCCCCACACTCCCAGGTAAAAGTCATGCACACTATCCAGTCAGCCAAACAGAGATCTCCCTTGTTCAACTAGCCAGGGCGCATGATCAATCGGGTCACAGTGACAGGATACACACTGTCACAGACGCATGACATTCTGTCTCAATCTGTCCCCCTGCTGATATTCTGCATTCCATATTCTGCTCTTCAGGCTGTGTGTGTGTGTGTGTGCGCGCGCGCATGTGTGTGTACGCATGCGTGTGTGCGTGTGGGGTTGTCTTGTTCTGTGTGAAAACGAAGCAGTACAAGTGATAATGCTGCAGGATTTCATCATTTTATCCTTCTCAGAAGAAGAAGAAGAAGGAGAAGAAAATATAATTTTTGCCTCAAGATAAAAATCATGAGGCGTCGTCGTCGTCGTCTTCCTCCGCTTATCCGGGTCCGGGTCGCGGGGGCAGCATCCCAACTAGGGAGCTCCAGACCGTCCTCTCCCCGGCCACCTCCACCAGCTCCTCCAGCAGGACCCCAAGGCGTTCCCGGACCAGACTGGAGATGTAACCTCTCCAACATGTCCTGGGTCGACCCGGGGGCCTCCTGCCGGCAGGACATGCCCGAAACACCTCCCCAGGGAGGCGTCCAGGAGGCATCCTGACCAGATGCCCAAACCACCTCAGCTGACTCCTTTCGATCCGGAGGAGCAGCGGTTCTACTCCGAGTCCCTCCCGAATGTCAGAGCTCCTCACCCTATCTCTAAGGCTGAGCCCGGCCACCCTACGGAGGAAAATCATTTTGGCCGCTTGTATCCGTGATCTCGTTCTTTCGGTCATTACCCAAAGCTCATGACCATAGGTGAGGATTGGGACATAGATCGACCGGTAAATCGAGAGTCTGGCTTTCTGGCTCAGCTCCCTCTTCACCACGACAGATCAGCTCAGTGTCCACATCACTGCAGATGCTGAACCAATCCGCTTGTTGATCTCCTGATCCCTCCTACCCTCACTCGTGAACAAGACCCCGAGATACTTAAACTCCTCCACTTGA
The DNA here is from genome assembly GCF_043380555.1 of Nothobranchius furzeri. Taxonomy (NCBI): domain Eukaryota; kingdom Metazoa; phylum Chordata; class Actinopteri; order Cyprinodontiformes; family Nothobranchiidae; genus Nothobranchius; species Nothobranchius furzeri. The sequence continues at coordinate 62,530,521 of NC_091741.1, read as the reverse complement.
GGTAGGACCTCTCCCCTGACCCGGAGTTGGCAAGCCACCCTTTTCCGGTCGAGAACCATGGTCTCAGATTTGGAGGGGCTGATCCTCATCCCAGCCGCTTCACACTCGGCCACAAACCTACCCAGCAAGAGCTGAAGGTCAGAGCTGGATGAAGCTAGGAGGACCACATCATACGCAAAAAGCAGAGACGAGATTCTCCTGCCACCAAACTCGACACACTCCACACCACGACTGCACCTAGAAATTCTGTCCATAAAGGTAATGAACAGAACCGGTGACAAAGGGCAGCCCTGGCGGAGTCCAACCCTCACCGGGTTTAGGTCCAACTTACTACCGGCTATGCGGACCAAACTCACGCTCCTCTGGTAAAGGGACTGAATGGCCCTTAACAGAAAGCCACCCACCCCATACTCCTGGAGCATCCCCCACAGGGTGCCTTTGGGGACACGGTCCTAAGCCTTCTACAAATCCACAAAACACATGTGGATTGGTTGGGCAAACTCTCATCCCCCCTCCATCACCCTTGCAAGGGTATAGAGCTAGTCCACAGTTCCACGGCCAGGACGAAAACCACATTGCTCCTCCTCGATCTGAGATTCAACTATCGATCGGACCCTCCTCTCCAGTACCTTGGAGTAGACCTTTCCAGGGAGGCTGAGGTGTGTGATCACCCTATAGCTAGAACACACCCTCAGGTCACCCTTCTTAAAGATGGGGACCACCACACCGGTCTGCCACTCCACAGGAACTGCCCCCGATGACCACGCAATGTTGCAGAGATGTGTCAACCATGACAGCCCTACAACATCCATAGCCTTGAGATACCCAGGATGAATCTCATCCGCCCCTGGGGCTCCGCCACTGTGTAGTTGTTTAGCTACCTCAGCAACTTCTGCCCCCGAGATTGGACAGTCCATTCCCAGATCTCCCAGCTCTGGTTCCTCCTTGGAATGCGCATATTGAAGAGCTCCTCAAAGTATTCCTTCCACCGTCTGACTATAGCCCCAGTTGACGTCAGCAGCTCCCCATCCCCACTGTAAACAGTGTGAGCGAGTTGCTGCCTTCCTCTCCTGAGGCGCCGGACAGTTTGCCAGAACCTCTTTGGAGCCGTTCGATAGTCTTTCTCCATGGCCTCACCATCCAGGATGGTGATGAGTCTGCTTATCAGCGAGAAGTTGAGAGGCTGGTGGACTGGTGTAGTCAGCACAATCTTGAGCTTAGCACCCTTAAGACTGTGGAGATGGTCGTGGATTTTAGGAAGCTTCCCGCAGTGCTGCCCCCCCTCACAATATCCAACAGCCCAGTGTCAATGGTGGACTCATTCAAGTTCTTGGGAACTATCATTTCCAGGGATCTGAAGTGGGAAACAAACATCAACTCCATCCTCAAAAAGGCTCAGCAGAGGATGTATTTCTTACGGCAACTAAGGAAGTATGGCCTACCACAAGAGCTGCTGATCATCTTCTACACTGCTGCAGTCGAATCCATACTTTGCTCATCCATCACTGTCTGGTTTGGGTCAGCCACAAAAATGGACAAATGCAGACTACAGCGTATTATTAAAACAGCAGGAAAAATCATTGGTGCCCAACTGCCCTCTGCCCAGGAACTGTACATCAGCAGGACCAGGAAAAAGGCAGAGAATATTGTCCAAGATGCCACACATCCTGCATCTACTCTCTTCCATCTCCAATCATCTGGCAGACGCTATAGATCACTGTACACAAAAACCACCAGACACAAGAACAGTTTCTTTCCTTCAGCCATTTCTCTCCTGAATCTGTAGATTCTTTTACCATCCTTTTACTATAGTTTTTAATACTTAATCAGTATGCTTATGGATATGTGTGTGTGTGTGTGTGTGTGTGTGTGTGTGTGTGTGTGTGTGTGTGTGTGTGTGTTCGTGCGTGCGTGTGTGTGTGTGTGGGTATGTATATATGTATATAGGTGTGTGCGTAAATGAACATGTGTGTGGGTATACATGTTCTTATGTGTTTTTAGGTATTTTTATTCTCATTTATTATGGTTGTTGTATGTTTTAGAGAGCGAACATCTACCGAAGACAAATTCCTTGTAAATGTAATTTTACTTGGCCAATAAATCTGAAATCTGAATCTGAATCTGAAACTCCTCCCACGCCCGAGATTTTGCCTTGGCAACTGCCACTGCTGCATCCTGCTTGGCTATCCAATACCTGTCTGCTGCCTCCGGAGACCCACAGACCAGCCACGCCCTATAGGCCTCCTTCAGCCTGACGGCTCCCTGAACCTCTCGTGTCCACCAGCGGGTACGGAGGTTGCCACCATGACTGGCACCGGCCACCTTGCTACCACAGCTAGCAACAGTCGCCTCAACAATCGCAGAGTGGAAAAAGGCCCATTCTGAGTCAATGCCCCCCACTGCTCTCGGGACACGGTCAAAGCTCTGCCGGAGGTGGGAGTTGAAGACCGTCTTGACAGGTTCTTCTGCCAGGCATTCCCAGCAGACCCTTACGATGCGTTTGGGTCTGCCAGGTCTACGCGGCATCTTTCCCTGCCATCTGATCCAACTCACCACCAGGTGGTGATCGGTTGACAGCTCCGCTCCTCTCTTCACTCGGGTGTCCAAAACATACGGCCGCAGGTCAGATGATATAACTACAAAGTCTATCATCGACCTGCGACCTAGGCTGCCCTGGTATCAAGTGTACTGATGGGCATCCTTATGTTCGAACATGGTGTTCGTTATGGCCAAACTGCGGCTTGCAGAGAAGTCCAATAACGAAACTCACGAGGCACTTTACAAAAACAAAAAATGTAAAAATATAAAAAAGAATTTAGAAAATGGTTAAAAATATATTTAAAATGAGCAAAAAATAGAGCAGCAGCACTGCAGGTGCTCTCCATGTCCAAAATGTGCATAAGCAAGGTCCTTAGTCAGCTTAAAGTTGCGCACATTTTTCCTCAAAGTTTTTTTTCATAAATCCCAAAGTTTAAGTGGAATGTTGCTCACGCAGTTATCCGACCCCGTTTTGTGCGTAAGCAAGCTTGATGAATGAGGCCCCAGATCCCAGCAATCCGTAGCAATCCAGGAAACCATAGCAGGAAAACCATAGGAAGTCCAGAACACCAGAAGAACCGGAACCCAGAGCAGCAGGCAGCAGACTCAGGTGATGAGGTGGCGATGTTATCTCATGAAGCGAGGACATCTGGCGAAACTCAGCAAAGTATCAAAACACACACACAGGGCATTTGACCGTAGACCCACATAGATGGCGTCTAATGGAAAAGAACAAATTAAAAAACCCTAGGACTATATGCACCTGTATGTGCTATGTGTATGGAGATTATGTGAAAAGATTATTTTGGAAATTACACATCCGTCCACTCACGGTGAGACATTCACCAGCATCTGTGTCAGACTCGAAGACTGGGTTCGGGAGTAAGAGCTTACTTAGACTGCTGGTTGAAAGCGGTGCTGGAAAGGCTGGAGGTTGGATGAGGTCTGAGTAGGAAAGGTGGAGGTTAAGATGTATTAGCTTCTGAATACTTTGATCATGGATCACGGTGGAACGATGACTGAGTGAAGAGCCGGTGTGGCGTCTTCCATATATAGACATGGATTGACGCAGGTGCAACGTGGAGGGAATCCCCGCGAGGGGCATGCTGGGTAATGTGGTCCAAGACGGAAGCTGGTCAGCTGGGAGAGCCCGGCCTGGGGGCTTGGACTCTGACAATCTGTTGCTCATCTGCATGTAAACGCTGACATGACTATAAGACTGGAGTCAGCTGGTCTAAAGGTTTAGGTTTCACTTTGTGAATGACTGAAACTGTGCTCATGAGCAGCATTCATGAGGGATGTTTGGTGTCTCGTGTTCAGTAGTAAGAAAATATTAGAGTGCATTTCGGAAACAACCTTAACATTTCTCATAATACACCATTGCAAGTGTTTGTCCCACTGTCTTCACCCGTAACCTCCTAATTACATATCTGAATACAGAAGGTATTCGTGACATGATGTGTTCCTTATACTATGCCCTGTCCTTGAAGTGTCAAGCATTTCAGGCATAAACACACACACACACACACACACAAACACACACACACACACACACACATACACACACACACACACACACACACACACACACACACACACACACACACACACACACACACACATATATATACGCATTGTTGGGGTTATTAGGAGCGAACAATTCGCAAGCGTTAACTTACTTTTGGATTCTTCAATAAATTCTGTAAATATGTAAATATTTACTGATTTATTAATTAATTAAGATATTCTTAGATATACGGGGCACCATTCCCCTTTTTCCGGGGAAAAATTGAATCCAAAACTCTTATCAGTCTTTCTTGAAGTTCGTAGAATCCTTGGAGCAGAGACTTCTCTTCGACACAACAAAGCTACTGGAGACGAAAATCTGAATTTTATAACGTTTAATTAACAATTTGTCAAATGAATAAACAGTGGAATAGATGAATAATAACCGTGTGATATGATTGAAGATGGATGTGTTTGCATGTGATGGAGGATGTATGAATGGGGTCCTTTGTTCTCACAAAGGAGTAGTGTGTATGTGTGTGTGTGTGTGCGTGTGTATGGATTCAAAATGGAGTCTTGAATACAAGATGGCTGACCCCTTTGTCTGGCTAAAGTGTGGGTGGCAACTTGCACTTTAACTTCCAAAGCACTTAGAATCAGTAGTAACTTAACCTTAAATCACTCAAAACATTTAAAAAGATCATGAAACAACACAAAAGATTAATCACAAATTAATATCTTTTAGTTTCAGCCTGGCCATGACAGAAACCATTTTAAGATACCAAACAATGATCAATAAGCAGTTTATTCTTTCAAAATGACCCGACGGACGTGTTTGGGACGAAAGAGGAAAACACGAAGCTACTTTTTAAGCAATAGACGCGGTTTATTGCTTATTTGAGACTATAGAGGAAACGGGAGAAGAAAAGGAGAGAAAAAAATGAGTTTCCTGATCACCAAAGCAGCAAGGCGTCCCCCGCTGTTATGACTTGACGGTTCTCCGTTTTTCTCCGCAGTTTCCGGCGTCATCCGTCGGTTTGATGCTTTCTCCGTTGTTTGGCGTTCACGAGTGTTTCTCCACGGGCTGGACAGAGACAGCAAAGTTTCTTTCTGTGCTGAGTTATAACTTACAGCGTTTCTGAGAGCTGGATGGAGTTGTTGTTTCCCTCCGCAGTTCTGTGTCCTCAAACATCAGCTGGAGGGGAGCAGAAACGAGCAGATCTGATGGGCTTGCAGTTTAGTTTCCAGCAGTTCCGTGGCTCAACTTGGCACTTAGAGCTTCCGCGTGCTCAAGTTGTCGGAGCGTCGATAAGCGTGTCCTTACCGCCAGGTATCCTGGGCAAAAGAACGAGGTTTCTTTGTCTCATTCATGATTTATAGTCTTTGAAGTCGCGGGAAAGCTCCAAGCTCCCGCCTCCCGCAGATCGTGTTTCTGGTATTAGGCGGTGACGTCATCACAATGCTTCCGTGTGCAAAGCATCATGGGAAATGAAGTTTCTTGGCGCTGATGTGATTATTTGCTTTTCAGAGCAATTTAAGCACAGTCATTTTGGAGAAAATCACTGCATAGTAATTTCCTCATGAGGTCAGACCCTCAACACGCATGCATGCCCTGAAGAGAATCATCATCTGATGTTCCTTCGACCACAGATGCACTTGCAGCAGCAACAGTGATAAAGTTGGCGTTTCAAGTGACTGAGCTAAGCAATTTATTAAAAGCCGGTTGAACACCAGCGGTGACAGACGCTGTCGCCTGCAGTTGCCCACACACACACACACACACACACACACACACACACACACACACACACACACACACACACACACACACACACACACACACACACACACACACACACACGCGTGCAGCGTGTTGTGGTGGAAGATGGATTGGGGTACATATTGTAAGTGACATGTTAATTTCTTCTCCGTCGCTCACGGCCGGAGCTTTAGCTCCCAAAGTAGAAGAACACAAGCCCAGCCATCAGGGCTTCTCTGCTCCTCTTCTGATTGTTATTCTTATCTTTATTTCATGCACTTCCTGACTTTGCACATCCCTTCACTGATTGAGACCAAAGAATAAACCTTTCCACAAACACCCACAGGTTCCGTTTAAACCAGTCTCTGGTATAGTTCTGAGTCAGGCTGAGCAGACGGTAAATATGAATAAAAATGGGTTTCTAGTTTAAAAACAACTTCAGTCTGAAAAATGTTAAAGTGGTCGATGCAAACACTTTTATACAAACATATGCATCACCATCGGTTTCACATTATTCTGTTTTAACGGAATTCTAGTTTTGAAGCACAAACAGCAGCAGCTGTCTCCATGGCAACTGGCATTTCATGCAGGAATGTCAGAATATTTCTGCCAAATTTGAGAGATGCCATTTTATGACTCAATGCCGACTAGCTGTTAGCTCATCAATCCAGTCAGAATTAAACCATTGTTATCCAGGATCCACTTAAGGGCTTCCCTCTGAACTTTGTAGTGTCAGGGTTGATTTTTCTGAGAGTACTTAGGGTATTTGTGGTTTAGCTTAGAGTAGTCTAGTTTAGTTTTTATTTTGCTTTAAAGTATTTTCCTCTCAAAAACTAAATTATTTTCTACCATTATACAACTGTAATCATGGCTATTTTCCAGTTAAGCTTTGAATTTTATAATACAACTCTTGCGTCTCCTTCTAGTTAGTAAAACTTATGAGCTTTTTGTGTTTTGTGTAATTCTTATTTCTTATATCTTTTCATAACAATAGAACAAATGCACTCAGCAACCAAGAGACTCGGCTGCTCTGAGATCAGTTATAACCCGTAAAACATCCAACAGGAGATTTACGACTCAGACAGCATGTTAACACTTTGTTCTGTTTCTCTGCTTCATTCATTTGTGTGTGTGTGTGTGTGTGTGTGTGTGTGTGTGTGTGTGTGTGTGTGTGTGTGTGTGTGTGTGTGTGTGTGTGTGTGTGTGTGTGTGTGTGTGTGTGTGTGTGTGTGTGTGTGTGTGTGTGTGTGTGTGTGTGTGTGTGTAGGCAACCCTGGTACTATGGCTGGGGTTTCAACTTGCCAAGAGGTCAGGCTCTTCTAGACAAGTGGAACCAGATCCCTGACAACACAGACATCCTGGTCACACACTGCCCCCCACTGGGTGAGTGACACTTTACAGCATGAATGTAGATACACACACACATGCACACACACAACCTTTTATATGTGAGTAATGTTTTCTTGTCCCTTTAACTCCAACTAGAATCTCTGGACAGATTTTTTAATATTTGCATTAACTGAACATATTTTAGTCCCTGGACTGAATCTAAGTTGACCTTAACATCAGTATTAAAATGTTTGTCACCGACCTTTTAGCAGCTGTATTGCAGATATGCTCACAAGTCATTTTTCCAAGTCAAGTCTCAAGTAAAATGACTCAAATGAATCTGCTGTTCTCGTTTAGTCTGCCTTAAATACATTGACCTGATATATGTTCTTGTTTTTAAGCACGAGGTGCTCCAGCTCTTAGGCTGGGACATAAAAAATAAGCAGTTGCAGCCGGATCAGGATGCGTGTTGCAACCTCTAACATGCATGGAATGGCTGATGGCAGAGGGACAGAGAGAACCTTTCAGGAGAACCAGGCTAAGAACAGGTGTTCTCCTGCCTCAGTCCATTGGGGTCCAAGAGGACAGGAAAGGAGACAAATACAAAGTACTTTTCTTTTGGAATTAAGGAGGAGAACAAAGGTAATGACAGCAGTAACTGAGAAAATAGAGAATGAAGATAGCAGGGTGAGAAAATCAGCAGTATAACTAAAGGTATGAGCCTATAACATAAAATTAAAGGTGCAATAAGTTATGAACGTTACTGTGAAATATTCACTAAACAGTCTAATGTTGGAAGTGAGGTTGCATTTTTAACAGATTTCCTTCTCAGCCATGTGGGGTTTGTCATTTTTTCTCTTTTCAAAAGTGCCAAAGAGAAACATTGTTTATGTTTACACTTTGCAGGGTTGCCATGACTGCGCCAGCAAAAACTGCCGAGTCTGCATTTGTAATTCGGCACTGGCCGGCAAAGCTCTCCAGAGTTGGGGACAATATGTTACAGTAACAGGAGCGGCCCACAAGTAATTTCTTGTACCCCTAGACTACGTTGTCCTTTTGTTTTAATTTTGTTTTAATCTTATATCATTTGAAAGCTAGAAGCTAACATTGAGCTAACAATGCTAACCGTGAATTAGCAAAAAAACAGTTGTCTCTAAAAACTCCTCAAGCTACTTTTTCAGTTACCAAGGACTCAATATTATGGTGAAATATATGTATCTACTTATCTACTTACTGTGTATGACTCGTCTTCACTCATCATCTAGAATCTTCCGGTGCTGATCCGTAAATGGCACCATACCACGTCACTCCACTGGAGGTGTGGAGTCAGTTGTTTGTTTTGAATTTGAGCTGCGGTACCCAAATTTGATCACAGGATGTCCTTCTTTCTTTAATCTTACATAATGCATCTTTAATCATTCTAAAATTGAGAGATTTGGTTTAAAATTACAAAGAAGTTAGACTTTTGGGGATACCGGAGACCACTATTACAGCCGTGTCCAGCTAAAGCTTTTGGTCAAGGAAACACTGATTTAGAGAAACATTTAACAGCACAACAAACTTGATATTTAGGCCCTAAAATGCATCCACACTTCTCACTGTTGGCTTTTAGAAGACTTTCGTTAAAAAAACTGACTCCAAACTGCTGGTTTCATCACTTGGGATGGTCTCAGTAGAAAATATTTGACAGATGGTTCATCCATTCTTCTGCTGAGTAACTTTTGAAAGCCGTAGAACGTTTCCAAACATTTTCCCAACTCCAATCAGATGGTTGTGTGTACAAACCATCTGGCACATCCAGTTACAGTGCAACCTCACTAGCAGGCCCACTTAGCTGTGGAAGCTAATCAATCCGGCATCCATCCTGAATAAATTCAGTTTCTAAAATGTGATTTTGAAAGTTTCTCAGTCAGTCACTTGCTCTACATGCAGACCAGTATCTTAGAGCTTGCTTTTTAATCAGAACCACTCACACGACAAACAGAAACCAGAGAAATAAGGTTTAGCTGATCATATTTCATTTATCTAAGCATACTAACCCTGGTGCTGGTTGTGGTGGTGCATGACTGATTCTGTGTCAGAATTCCTCACTAAAGCATATTTTGGGTGTAACTCTTGTAGCTGTATGGATCTGCTGTGTATCCCACTGCAATAAAGGAAGTTTATCATATTAATGTTTTGAATGCAGAGCTAAAAAAGTGTTTTTCGTTTTGCAGTCAATTTTAAATGGTAAATGGTAAATGGCCTGTATTTGATATAGCGCCTTCTAGAGTCCTGGAACCCCCCAAGGCGCTTTACAACACAATCAGTCATTCACCCATTCACACACACATTCCCACACTGGTGGGGATGAGCTACAATGTAGCCACAGCTGCCCTGGGGCGCACTGACAGAGGCGAGGCTGCCGAGCACTGGCGCCACCGGTCCCTCCGACCACCACCAGCAGGCAACGTGGGTTAAGTGTCTTGCCCAAGGACACAACGACAGCGACAGACTGAGCGGGGCTCAAACCTGCAACCTTCCGATTGCGGGGCGAGCACTTAACTCCTGTGCCACCGTAGCCCCAAATATAATTATTTTAGGAAAATACATGAACCCACTTTCAGACAAAACATGTGAGCTAGAGTAAATCATAGGCTGGTCAAATGCGTTTGTCAAAGCTGCAAAATTTACATTATGAGGAGTTTTGTTGTCCCAGTAGCATGAGGGTCCAGCGCTAGTCCAAGTCGATACGAGTTAATCCAGATGCATCTGTTTATGTAAGATCTATTGAATCAATTATTGATTATTACTGTCTATCATATAGATAACATATCTGCAAGTAATTTATTGTTCAAAAATACACTTTAAAAATGGCCGAAAAGGTGGAAAGTGGAAAGTGTTGCTTTTTGGTTACAAAAAAAAAATAAATGCATCTCTGTTTACTTGCAAAGTGCAACTCTTCTTTAGGTGCCACTCCATACAGCTGTTTATATGTTTGTATTATTGTGGTAGTTTTTCTATTAGAAGTTCATCCTGTTTAAGAGATAAGTGCACCACCTGCAACAGTAAACACACTGAAAGAAAAAGTCGGTTAGATTAACATAACTGAATCATGTACATCGGTTTCATGAAATGACATCATGTTTTGGTTTTAGAACTTCATTATATACTGCCAACATAATAAATACATGATATTGAATCATGATTGTATCATGTTGTTAGAACATGACAATTTCATGTTGTAGAACATGAAATTGTCATGTTCTACAACACAGAATTCATAAAATACATTGATATAATTTCCATAAAATCACCAAAGCCATTTCTTCAGGGTGCCTGTGCCCTCATCTGTCTAGACCATATTGCACATGCTCCCTGGGATTTAAACAGGTGTTATTCTAGTTAGAGACACTGAACCCCTCTGTACCATTATCCTTTTCAGTCATGTTTCTTTGGTCACTGCCAGCCTGAGGAATAGTGTTTTAGCACATGTATATTTAATTTAATTTACTTAAAATGTGAATTTAACTCAAACTGTAATCAATCTATTGATTTATTTTAGTTTATTTAATTCATTTCAATTTTAGAAAGAGCGTGGCATGCTGGGGAATCTTTTCCACCCAACCATGGTTAAAATAAATCAATAAAATCAAAACATAATCTAATTTCATGCAACCAGTGATTCAATAATGTAAACCCAAAAGACTTTTTCTTTCAGTGCACCCACAAACACATTACTCCATTAATAATCCCAAAGGTTCACATTGGTTATAAGGTTTTACCATGGAAAGAAAAAAAACATTTTAAGCCGAATAACTGAAATAATCGTTAAACACTTCTGCTGTCTGGTAGTGTCTCTGTGTTTAACTGATTCTTCTTTAGGGGTGTTTTGTAAGCCTAGTTTTATAAACGTTGTTTTTGTGATTTTTAAAATAACCTTTTAGTAAATGTCTCGTTATTAGTGGATGATAAATATTCTGTGTTCCAACGTGTCTCCAACACGTTGTTTTGGTGTTTTGTGTTTAACCCTCCCACTGTCCGAATGGGTGTGACCCCGCGAGGAAAGTTGACCATTGAGCAGGGCTGATGGTTGATCCCTTGGGTCCACGTGGCAGGGGTGAGGAGTGAGCACAACCTCACCCCTGCCACGTGGACCTCAAAGGATAAACCATCAATCCTGCTCAATGATCAACTTTCCTCGTGGGGTCACCCATAAAGACAGTGGGAGGGTTAAAATGTGCTGCATCAAACTCCTACGACTATTGACATGAATCTTTTAACTTCAACAAGCCTAAAAAATAAAAATAAACAACCAAGAATTACAAACTTTTGTCTAAAATCTTTTAGTTTTCCTTAAATAAATAATGACACGGCTGGATAGTCACTTTACAACATGCCCTATAGTTTATAAATTGTAAGTCGCTTTGGATAAAAGCGTCTAAGCGTCTGCCAAATAGATAAACATAAAACATAAAACAATGAGAACTGAGTTTATTCACTCATTCCATAGATATTCTCCTCAATTTAAGTTCACATGCAGGAAGTTAAGCTGCTTGTTACTCTGAAATTATGGCAGCTTTTTTTTTTATCCACATTAGAAATGTTAGTAATCGCCTTTCAGCTTCTACACACATTCCACACATCCTCATCACACAACAAGATGCTCAAGAAACACAGATGCTAATTTGTTGAATTCTACTCCCAAGCATGTGCACGAGCACACACACGCACACACACACACACACACACACACACACACACACACACACACACACATTCACACCTCATCTCCCACTGCAGCTGTGCCACTCAAACGATTGTCTGTGATTGATTTCTGTGTCTCTGTCTCAGCTCTAAACACGGCCATTTATTTTTCATTCAGCTTAGCCAAGTGTCTCCAGCTATCTGCTCACAAACCAGCACCATATGGAGCAGCTACAGCCGGCCTCTGGTGCATGACACCATCTCACACAGAACAACAAGGGGAGGGACTGACAAGAGAAGATGAGGCATGCAGGGAAAGAGAAACAGTCAACATGATCTTTGGAAATGTTTCTACACCAAAAACTGAAGAAGTAAATAAAACAAGAGACAGAGGAAAGAGCAACGTGAACGTTCTGCACTGCGGCAAAGGCCACAGGCTTTTACAAGGTGTGATAAAGCTGCATATCGGTGGCTCGGATACGGGAGAATATGGTCTTTTTATTTGGCTGTGAGAAAGAAGTTAACAGCACAAAGAGACAGGGTGAGAGTGAGACACAACAGAGGAAAACAAGCTCTGTGCCTAAGGCAGCAGCTGTTTGAAAAAAGAAGCACATTAGAGTAAAAGACACACACACACACACACACAATCACACACACACACGAAAAATCAGCCTCATAAATTCTCACTTAATTTCCACTGTCTCTGACGCCGTTTTGGAAATGCATGAAACCGTTTTTTTTTTTTTACCTTGCAGCTTGTTCAAACCCCATCATGAGCAAAAACACTTTAACTAGATTTTTTAAATTAGTTGCTATTTAAATGTTATAGATTTGTAAAGTTTCTCTGCACTCAGAGGGGTGGGGATCTCCAGCTTAGATGTGAATCACAAAACAATTAAAAGTTAAAATTGGTTTTCTCGTTCTTTTGTTTCACTTGTTTCAAATTTGCTTTTAAAAAAGTTTTTCTTAGAAGGAGATGTTGGTGGATTTTACAAACATTTTTATCAGCAACTGCTCATCTAATACATTTTAGGATTCAGTTTCATTCAAAATTCCCATTTTGACATTTCTTTTGTTTTAATATTGTTCCTCATTTGTTCATTTTAATTATTTTCTATGTTCATTAATTTATTCCTATCAGGACAAAGTGACAAAAAATGAAATATGCACCAGCTCCTCACTCATGTGCTCCTCAGCATCAGCAGCATCCCTCCGCTCTGCGCAACCAATAAATCATAAACACGCCATGCTTCATCCTTGTCGGGTGGACTGAAGTCTGCAGATGTGTTGTTTTGATTGATCTTATTTTTATAGAATTGTTTTTAAAGACATTTTTTTTTTCATTTTGTGTGAAAATAAACAGCTCAATGAAACCCAAATGCTCTGTTTAATTTGTGATGTATGGCCATCCAAAGAGACAAGTCTTATCAGTCACTGTTGAGGAACATGAAAAACGCAAAAACATCCAGTTAAATGAACGCGTAAAATAAAGAGGTCTGCTTCGCTTTTCTGTTTTACTGATGTTCAACAAGCAGAGATGGACTTTTCATTTCAACGTCAAAAAAATTGATTTTCTAGCGATGTTATAATTGAGGGGCTGCGCAGTGGCGCAGTGGTTAGAGCGGCCGCCTTGCAGCAAGAAGGTCCTGGGTTCGCTTCCTGGCCTGGGATCTTTCTGCATGGAGTTTGCATGTTCTCCCTGTGCATGCGTGGGTTCTCTCCGGGTACTCTGGCTTCCTCCCACTGTCCAAAAACATGACCATTAGGTTAATTGGTCTGTCTAAATTGTCCTTAGGTGTGTGTGTGTGTGTGTGTGTGTGTGTGTGATTGTGTGTCTCTGTGTTGCCCTGCGATGGACTGGCTCTCTGTCCAGGATGTACCCCGCCTGATTGCCCGTCGACCGCTGGAGATAGGCACCAGCCCCCCTCCCCGCAACCCTACGTGGACAAGCGGGTTCAGAAAATGGATGGATGGATGGATGTTATAATTGACCTTCAGACCGTTAAAAATAAGAATGATCATGTTTAAAATCAAAGCTGGCATTTATTTAATCATTTTAGGAAGATCTTTTCAAGAGAGCAATGAACCAATGAACACTTGCAACTACAATTTTTCAGAACAGCATTCTCTTACTTTTAATATAGAAATCATCTCTGACCATGCAACTGAAATTATTGTTGAATTTAAATATTAAAAATATCAAAACATTTAGAAAATCTTTGTCGTGCATTTCAGTTACCCAAATAATCCATATCTCTGTTGAAAGTTTGCCTTTCTCCTCCACTAATGCAAAAATATACTTATGAGTAATTGATTATTAAATGTGTCAGGAGACCTGAGTGTTACATTTGAATGTGTAAAAGAAGCAGCTGAGTGAACAGCGGCTCCGTTTGAGGAGTGGATCTATTGTCTGATTAGCTCCTTGCCTTGCTTCAGGCTTCCTGGACTGGGTCCCTAAGAAGATGCAGCGTGTCGGATGCATGGAGCTGCTGAACACCGTCCAGAGGAGAGTCCAACCCAAACTACACGTGTTCGGACACATTCATGAAGGTGAATGCATCTGGAATTGGTTAATAGTTGTGTTTTGAGATTTTTAAGCACTTCTGCAAAAAGGTTTGGGGTTTATTAGAAATGTTGCTTTTAAACAGTTTGTTTAAAAAGGACCTCTTGTGATGCCAGCTTACACTACATCAGAGGTTCAGGCCTCTGTGGGAGAGGACTAAACTTTTTATCTAACAAATTAAATTTAGTGGCGTTTTTGTTGTGTGATTGTTTCAGAAGTGTCTGCTGAAATGTTGTTTTTGTGGAACAAACTGCCAGCTCTAGTTTTCCAACAGCATTAAAGCTGCAGAGGAAGTGAAACACAACCTTCTTTAGTGCCTTCACAACAATGGCTGTATGTGTTCTGTCGTTATAAAAACACAAAACGCTCTTTACTGTGGGCGTTATCACGGTAACACAGCAAAACTAGAGAACTGCTCTGCATCGGTGCAAATGAACAAAAGCAAACAACCAACAGAAAAATCAAAAAGGTGTGCAGATATATACATCATGTTACAATAAATGCAACAGTTTACAGAGATGAATACACTTTTAGAAAGATTATGAGCTGGAATCAATAACCTGGTCAAATATTGACCTGCTGTTAAAATCATTTCTGAGTTTATTTGTTTTTTTTTATGTCAATATTCTCACTCTGGGATGTCTTCTTCCTGCTGACTATGATCATATGTATCAGTTTATTACACATGAACTCGAACAAGCCGGGTCATAATAAAGATCATTTACAAACATTATGACTGCTTCATCTAATTCTGAGCTTTAGAGCCACCAGGGCTGAGAGGTGAACGCCTCCTCAGTTATCAGGTCAGCGTCTGAAGCCCCGGAGCTGCCGTTCCCAATCAGAGACAAACTAGTTCACAAATGGGCTGGGAACAGCTTTCACTAATGAGAAGATTCCAGGAGAGATTCACAGCGGATTAAAAATATTCTGGGTTTGTTTTCATGTAAAATAAGATTCATGAGCTGAGGTGGTTAAAAAAGGCTAGATTTACTTTGACAATGAATAACAGAATAAAATGTGATTAAATGATAAATCGTAGTTAATAAGTTTGAATTTTAAAAACAAAAACATGCTGTTTTTTTTATTGGGATATTAAGCGTTTTTATTTTATCAGCAGGAACCACGTTCTGACACAAAGCTGCCAGCTAAATAATTCTATATTTTCTTTATTGCTACATATTTAAATATTTTCTTTGTGGTCTTGTTCTTTCTGACCTCCAAAGTTGTTATCACAAGCTGCTGAAAATAACAACACTGCTTCAGTTTCCTTATTAACTAAAGAACGTTAGTTAACTTTGGTTCAAGTTAAAGTAAAACGTCAAAAAAAATTATTTTAAAGTTAAAAACTAAATAATCAACAGCTACATCTAGGTTTAAATCCAGACTCTAGTCTGGATCTGGGCAGACCAGCGAGTCGATCTGGATCCAGCCCAAACTTTAATGTTGGAGAGGCCCAAACATGCTGGGTGGTTGTATTTCACTGAAGTGTTGAAAGAACAGATTTGAATCCTTTAACTGGCCGGTTGACCACTTTGTATAGTAAACTTTAGTCCCTATTTCTTATTGAAGCATTCTCCGAACTCCTCTAAAAGTTATATAGACGTTAGCCTTTTTACTTTACATTATATTTTTCCAAATCTTTTTCACTAAATAACATTTATATTATGTTATAACCCTTGTTGTCCCATAGGATTTGAAAAAAAAAATGCAAAAATGCATACTTTTTCCTCTCTTCTGAACCTTTTTAGGCTACGGCATGATGACAGACGGCACCACAACATTCGTCAATGCCTCGGCCTGCACCGTTAACTTTTTGCCCATGAACCCACCCATTGTCTTTGATCTTCCCAATCCCAGGACCACATGACTAGGAAAGGCTGGACCCAAGCCCCCCACAGCCGGTAAAGGGAAAGAAGTCCAGAGCGGTGGTCGTGACTGATTGGTTGGTCACCACTAATTCTGTAAATATGCATCAGGCCTGGGTAAACGCCCCCTCCGGCTTTTAACGTTATTTATTGTCCCAAAATGTCTCTGTGTGAAACTAGACCCAGGAAAAGCAGACACGAGCTGTTTTTAGGGTGAGACTGTCAGAAGTGGACGACTGGATGCACTTGTGTCTTTGCTGCAGTGACAATCTGGTGCTGCTCTAAGAGACAAACTAAAAAAGAAATAACCTTTTCACTTCATTAAATTTAACTGTGAAACAATCCAACGGCCCTTCTACATGGGAGCTTTGGCCAAGACACAACGGAACGTTTGCCAAGAGGATTTCACACCACGCTCCCTGCTTTTCAGCTTTCATTTCCCAAGCCTTTCCCAATTCCTCCTTCAACAAACTTTTTTCTTCTAAGCCTTCACTGTCCCTCCCCTGCTCACACCCACACCATGCTGGAGTGGTTGTATTCTGTTTCGAGGATTTTTTTTCTTCATGTTTAATGTGAGAGACATCAAAGCAAGCGTGCAATGGCAAAAAGAAGCCTGTGCTATCAACCCCCAGGTGATCCTCTGAGCCGACTGGAATAAGGAGAACGGCGTTCCGGGCCGGGTTGCTTCAGCTCGGCATGTTGCTTCGGCTTCATTCCGCTGTAGTTACAGTATGTCAGTTTTACAACGACGGTGGGAGAAAGAGGTTTTTGGAACCTGCAAGCAACAAAAACTGACAATAAAACTGAAAGGTGCTACAAGCTAACTCAGTGACTTGTTGATGCTAACAGGAACAGGAAGTAGTGTTCGCTGTTTATCATGCTGAAGTGCTGAACCCTCCTTGTGTCTTTCAAGAAAGGCAAACCAGTGGTAAACTTACAATTTCTTTGTAAATGTCCTCCATCAGAGTAAAAAAAAAAGTCTTTTTCCATGCTGCTGATGTGTTTAAAAAAAATTAAGGTTGTTACATCGCTTTGGTTATACTTAAATGTTTGATGTGCTGTTTTTTTCTGCCCTTTCTGCTTGACCCCATTTCACTTGTTATATTTTGTATTTTAAAAAAGAAAGAGAACTAAGAAAGACATCAGGATTCTATTTTTCCTGCTCTGTTTAACAGATGGAAATGATGATCCCACCAAGATCAGGTCATAATTTGAGGTTTCCCAGTTCTCTGACATGAATGTTTCCCTGAAATGCACTCAGCTGACTCAGTGCTCCAAATCTGGCTAAATGAACATTCTGAGGATGGGTTTGGATTTAGAAACACTAAAACATGAATGTTTTGGAGTGACTTTTGAAAGGATATGTGCTCTGGGTCTGATTCCAGGTGGATGTTTGGTTTTGAGGATAAATTAAAGATAAGTTTTCTGACTTTTTGTTATAACAAGTAAAGAAACTTTCCTATCGAGCTCTGCTGGTGAAACATCTGGAATTGAAGAGAAAACAAACTGTTGAGCCCGTTTTATGAACAGCTCTCAACTCAAACATCATTATAACAGGGCTCGAATTACGCACAGGCTTCTGAGTGAGCCCCATCAAAATGCTATAATTGTGTGTGTGTGTGTGTGTGGGGGGGGGGGGGGGGGGGGGTCCGTCCGCTCCCTAAGAGCGGGGCACTGAGGAAACTAGATTGTTTTTAATGCTCTTCCTGGTCGTGTCATTTGAAGGCTTCTGGGGAAGCCCATCACCCTATCGGGGGAGCCAGGCTCCCCTTAGCCCCCCCGTAATTCACACCCTACATTTAAATGACATCAAGACTCAAGATTCTTGCTTTTATCTGGGAGTGAGTCATAAATATCAGACACAAAGTGCACTCTAGAATTTGAAAATCAGATGTTTCAGGGCTAAAGTGACAGGAAGTACCATAAATGGAAAAAGAAGAAAGACTTGAGGGACAAAATACTTTTTTGAGGTCTATAATTTAAAAAGAGGGATGCACAAAGATTATTGTATCTTAATGTGGACGTGGGATACAAGGACATGTTTCAGCATGATGCTGCCATCAGCAACAACATGTTGAACCCACCTGAGGACAAAATAATCGCATGATGCTAAACATCGGCTCCTGACAAACACCAGATTTACCAAAAAATGAAGAGATTAGAATAACAGCAAACATTTAAATTAATGTTTAAAAATTTGTTTTGAACAAGTAACAAAATATTATGTTCCGTAATCCATGTTTTTAAAAGTCCTTGTGGGTTAAGGTGTGTTGGACTTCTGAAGGTAAAAGTACTGATACTAAATACATGAAATCATGAGACCTTTGACACCTTAGGTCCTTATGTTTGTTCTGAAGGCTTCTATCCAGAAACTGTTTCAGAAGAGGAGACTGAGACCAGGAGGGGAACAAACGCTTTTAAATGGTTTTTCATGGTTGCTTCCTGAGACAGTTTAACAGTTTGTTGTTTTTGGTAACATTTTCTGAAACTTCACATATTTATTTTCATTTTAATTAATATGTTTGTTGTTTTTAAGTGTTTTAAATATATATCAAGTGTGGGTTATGTTTTATCCAATCAGCGACTGTTCCTCTGACTGGTTACCTGTTTGTCTCTATAGGAGCCTGTGGTTTCAAATGGTTGCAAATGATAGCTTCATGCCTTTTGTCCAGATTTAAATATTAGAAAACTAAAACATGACAGAAGGAATTCTACATTTCCTGATATGGCTAGCCTTTCCTTGGGCAGCAAATTACTAGAGGTGTGGACTCGAGTCATATCACTTGGACTCGAGTCAGACTCGAGTGACTTGATAAAATCTATAAAGACTTACAACTTGACTTGGACTTGAATGCCAATTACTTGCGACTTGAATCGACTTGCATCTGTTGACTTGTTGATGACTTGAGCATATTTGATATTTTGGCACAAAAGTGGCACAACATGGACCAAAATCATAAATCATTCTTGGTTCTGAGTTTGATTTACTGCCGAATGCAGCAGCACTTTCTTTATAATCAGTTTCACTTTCTGCTTGTTTGAGCAAACAAAATAATCTTTAAGAAGGTTTAATTCTGGAATTTACTTATTGCCATTGTTATTAAATTGAAGTTGGACAGATGACTTGATTATGACTTGAAAATTCAAAGTTAAGGACTTGGACTTGACTTGGAGTTCCATATCACTGACTTTGGACTCGACTTGGACTTGGTTGTCTTTGACCTGGACTTGACTTGAGACTTGACTGGAAAGACTTGTGACTTACGTGTGACTTGCAAAGCAGTGACTTGGTCACACCTCTGCAAATTACATTCCTTTTGTTTCTTTCTCCTGGGATGAAATTGTCAGCAGTTCTCAGAAGACTCTGTCTGCAGTT
Organism: Nothobranchius furzeri; assembly: GCF_043380555.1. NCBI lineage: Eukaryota > Metazoa > Chordata > Actinopteri > Cyprinodontiformes > Nothobranchiidae > Nothobranchius > Nothobranchius furzeri. The sequence continues at coordinate 62,510,899 of NC_091741.1, read as the reverse complement.
TGCAAACAGTGCATGGTCTCTGAGAATGCTTTTGCCCTGGTAGTTGTTTATACAAATATTGACAGAAAAAACTTATTAGAGGGGACATATTATGCAAAACTAATCTTTTGCATCATTTTTTGCTGCCATGTGGGTCTCTACTGCCTCTGTAAACTCCAAATGTGCAAAAAAAAAAACATATTTCTATTTTATGTCAGTTTGGTTTCAGAAATTAGGCTTCATAAACAAGCTGTTTCAAAGAGTTTCAGTTTGTGATGTCACAAATTGCTCCTGCAGGAGCGGCTCTACTCTGAGCTCCTCCCAGGTATCAGAGCTCCTCAGCTTATAGGAGCCTGAATGGGAATGGGGTGGGCGTGGCCAGCTCCAGCTTATTTTCTTAAAGTGACAGTGTGTATTATCTCTGGCAATAGGGGGCAGTACATACCCAAATCATTGCAAGCAAGCATTATTTTTGTGTTCGAGTAAAACCTTACCAACGGATGGCCATTAGCGTAAAAAATCCCTGGGAGTGCAACCTCCAGCAAAATAACAAGCACATCAGACTCCATTTGGGGCGATGGTGGCACAGGAGTTAAGTGCTCGCCCCCGTAATCGGAAGGTTGCAGGTTCGAGCCCTGCTCAGTCTGTCACTGTCGTTGTGTCCTTGGGCAAGACACTTAACCCACGTTGCCTGCTGGTGGTGGTCGGAGGGACTGGTGGTGCCAGTGCTCGGCAGCCTTGCCTCTGTCAGTGCGCCCCAGGGCAGCTGTAGCTACATTGTAGCTCATCCCCACCAGTGTGTGAATGTGTGTGTGAATGGGTGAATGACTGATTGTGTTGTAAAGCGCCTTGGGGGGTTCTAGGACTCTAGAAGGCGCTATATCAAATACAGGCCATTTACCATTTCATCAGTGGCAATGAGTGAAGAGGTAATTGTGTAAAACAACAAAGTTTATTATTGGTGAAAGTTTTGTAACCATTGGTTACAAATCAGTAGTTGTGTTTTGTCCTCACGGGCTTCTTTAGAAGGAAACATGGCATCCAACATGGCATCACCCAGAGGCTTAGACCCGCTCCCATATATTTTAGAACGGATTCTTGTGGTTATGTGTTGTGAAACTGCCAATATTTTTCAACAGCTGGGTAGTTTTTAATTCACTTACAACAACATTTCGATGGACATGTCCAGAGATTAACAGTAAAAACGACACATATTCACTTTAAAGTGACAGAGCCCTGAAACAGCTCTTTCTGGAAGGTACTGAAACTGCCCAGAACAGAACAGCTGAAATTGCTACACGCGAAAGAGTTTTAGTGCAACAAATTTCAGGAATGTTTTCTTTTGTCCAAAGAATTATTACAAATTAAGAAAATAAGGCACAATACATCCCAATTAAAAACATTTTGGGACAGTGTGAACAGTGTTCTGAGTCTAAAGGTCTCTGGATGGTGTTGATGTAATCACATGGCTAAAATTCATCTGATGGTATATGTTAAAGTTTTGTATTGACCACAGAACTATTATAACTTTAAAAAGTCATGATATGTCTCCTATGAGCATGTGGTGAAACACAGTTTTAGGAACTGTGAGGACTGGACAGATTTGTAATCCTTTTTTGACCCAACAAAAGAGACACAATTCAAATGCCTTCATGTTTTAGTGCTTGGTTTACACTGGAGAAGAAATAACGATTCTATGAGAGGATAATAAATGCAAATTTTTTGTTCAAAATAAGAAATTCTGAAGGATTTTTAGAAGTGTTTAATTCTAAATTTAGTAAGATTTAAATGCATCCAAACAAGAACACTGTTTAAAGCTAGATCTTGGGCTGGGATATACTTGCTTTTTAACCACGTGTTGGTACAGACAGCAGTCTGCGTCTTTGTTTACGTACTCGCTACTGCACGGCACTGCGTGTAGTATTGGAGTGTTCCACTAGGGTGCAACCTAGACTACTCAGACCGGATAGAGAGCCGTGCTCTTGTGTTTGTGGGTACAACCAAAACAAACATGGCCTCTATGGAAGAGATCAGTAACTGGTTAAATTTGGGATCACGACAGTAAAAAAGAGTAGCAGTACCGTAGATGGTGTGAAAGACCTCTAAACCAGAGACGGAGTTACTATGTTGAGTGTGTCTCACTGGCTTTGTCAGCTGATTACTCATGTTTTGCAGCGTTCGGACGCGCACAAATGATGCAGCCATCTTAAACACACTTATGAGTCGCTAAAACAGCAAGTGTATCCCAGGCCTTAAAACAGCCATTTAAACCATAAACATTTCTATAAAAGCAACGATTCAACAAAATAAATTACCGAAAACTTAAAACACAGGAGTTTTTTTTTTCTGTATAAAGGAAAGCATTTGTTCCGTTTGGATGTTGTCTCCCTTTGATGCTCTCCTGCTTCAGTAGCTGTTTTATGTGCTTCCTGTTGTGTCCCAGAAAGGATAAAGTGTTCATCAGTTCATTGCGTAAGGCATGCTTAACAGAGACAACGATTTCTGCTGTTCAGACAATCTGCAAATGAAGAATTTAATTCAAAAATGAGTTTGCTGTTGAAGATAAGGAGGGCCTTGAACTGACAGCTAAACTTTGAAGTAAGCAGCAATTTTACTGTGTAAAAAAGGGATTTTTTTGTGTGTGTACTTGCTGACATTTTTACTTGCTGGATCTTTTATATTTATACAATACTGAATGTTTATGAACATTTTTAATGTATGTATAGCAATTTGAAATGAAAGTGTTCATATGGTGTTATATTTTTGCCATCCGCTCTGGGGAGTTTTTCATGCGTTTGAACTTTAGAGGATCAAATTTAACACCCGACAGCCCCCAGAGACACCTTCGAAATGTAAAGTAATTTTTTTTTTAACTGATACAATTCTGCCGGTTCTGAAAGATTATTCAACAATCAAATAAAATCTTATCTGTGACCAGAGGATTGTGGTTAGTTATTCCCAAAATCACTCATCCCCCCGGTTTAACAAAAAAATGAATTCTGTGGCAGAGAGGAAACTTTTCTGTGTCTTTTGTTGTAGTCAAAGGTATCTGAGTGTTGAATCAGTTATAAAGGTAATTTCCAGGCGCTAAACCCTCACCGTCTATCTGTCATATCTGTCATTTTATTCCAAAAGCCTTCCACATCCATGAACATCCTAATGAGAACACTGCTTCAAATAATTACATTAGTAATCCCGGAGGAGACGGGGTAATTTATTTGCACTTGGCTTTTTACTTTGCCATTAATACCTCTGGCTGGAGCGAGCTCTCCCAACAGCTTCCCGTCCTCTCTTCTCTCAGCCTGGAATCTCTCTCTGTTCCCATCATCCCTTTTTCCAAACTAACTATTCTTCTCAGCTGATGATTATCAGCTCACTGTATTCTCTTGTTTTTATTCCCATCTTGCTTCCCCATCATTTGTTTGAATATCAAACGGCTTCTGGGTCTCGTGTAGTGCTTCTTACTTTGCTCTTTCTGAAGAGAAGGAATAACCAACAGCCATTCAATTTGAATAAATAATGAAAAATGTGTTTGCTTTGTAAAATAAATCAAAACAGTGTGACCTGGGTGGTCAGACAAACTTTTAGAGGCAAAGAAGTCCAGGGAGCCGACCCAGCTGGACGCCCTGAAACCCGGAAGCAGGCTCAGGACGAGAGCTGTTTGTTGGAACTCCATCTGGCTCGGGAACAGGCTGGAGAAAAATATGAAACAAGTTTGCAAAGACATTTTTTGATGGATATCTTTAACTCTTAAAGACCCATGCTGACACTTTCACAGCTCATTTCAAGCATCTGTAAAACTACTTTTTGAGTCAGATGCTCAAGTTTGACAACCTCAAGTGGCATTCTATCCATAAAAAATTATTTCACTTCTTTATTTAATTTTTTTCCACATTTTGATGTATTTATTGAAGTCTGTTTATTTTTCAAAAGGCTTTGGTTTCTTAAAGGTGAAGTACTTTTCCTCTCTTTTTCCACCAGCATCTTGTCACAAAGACTAAGTCCTTTCTACATGTTGTGCTGCGAAATTCAGATATTTTAGCTGAGATCTGATTTCCCTCTGAGTTTTTTCTCATACTTTAAATGTGACCATTGTCGCTGCCTGTGGCGCACGTGAGGTCACCACTACATATATGAACGCTGGATGATGGCGTGTGCATCGATACTAAAGATGTTCAACCAGAACCAACAACATAATGGCCAACGAAGGAAGCTTGTTGTGACAAATATTATTTACTTCCTGATGCTGCTTCCTGTGTTCCCCAACACAGATTCATTCCATTTGTCACACATCGGTGAAGGAAGATTCTGATGAAATGAGACAAAAAACATTCAAGGTCTCTTTGAAAAACATCAGATGAGAAACAGATTATGGACCATAAATGGAGTGATGTCAGGTTCAGAATAACTGAAGTTTGTCGTTATTAGAAAATAAATCTGATCAGGGTAAATTTTGGGCAAATACCGTATGTTGGGTTTGGGTTATTCTGGACTGCAGAGTAAAAACAGCCAAAGACAAGATTTGTTCCTGTTAACTGACACCAACAATATGGTTCCTGGATAATCTTTAGCCTAATAATTGGCATCGAGTAGATGATTAACTGTAAGATGACATATTTGTCACATTCTGTGCCAGGCCTTTGCTGTATTCCTTACTTTTATTTTTGATTCGGACTCAAGTCCTGAAGCTTTGAATCTTGTAAATGCAGTCAAAGCTGCTTCCTGCTACATGAGATTATAAACATTGATTAGAGCAGACCTGGGCATTTTACGGCCCGCGGGCCACATCCGGCCCTTTGGTTGACTTTGACCGGCCCGCGTAAGGTTAATTGGAAATTACAAAATAAATGTATTTTCTCATTTTACCTCATGCATGGGCTAAGGCTGCATTGCTTTTATTTTGAAGTTGTATTTTACGTGCACAATGACGCAATACGTATAGCAACAAGTGCCCGCGGTTGACATGGTGATTGTAGCCTGAGAAATGTCCGCTCATGCAAAAAAAAAAAAAAAAAAAGAAAGATGCCGAATGCAGGATTTTCAACAAAAATTGGACTGCTAAGTATTTTTTTTACTGAAGTCGGAGGTAAAACCGTGTGTTTGGTTTGCGGGGAGGAGATTGCCGTGTTTAAGGACTACAATTTGAGTCGGCATTACGACAAGAAACACTCGGAAAAATACAAGAACTTGTCTGATGCTGAGAGGGCACGGACATCCGAAGCTTTGCTAGCAAAGTTGCAAAAGCAGCAAGGCTTTTTTTACTAAGCTTCACACATCCAGGGATGCAGCAACCAGGACCAGCTTTGTGATATCCCACAAAATAGCTAAAAACAGCGAACCGTGACCAGGAGGATCGAGGACATTGCGGGGAACCTGGAGCTTCAGCTGCAACGTGAAGTGGCAAGTTTTGACTTTTTCTCATTAGACGGGAGCTGTGATGTCCGGGACACAGCCCAGCTGCTCGTATTTGTCCGGGGGATAACGGACTTCAAGCAATGCGGTCGATGAGAGGGACAACGACAGGGAGTGATCTTTTTACAGAGGTAAATGCGTGCATGGACACTCTGGGATTGAAATGGGAGAGACTGTCACAGCCGGGCGTACACTGTGCGACTTTTTCACTTTTTTGAGCCGATTTTCCAGTCGTGCGAGAAGCCACGACATCGGGGCGAGTTTTGCGCCGAGTGGTCGTGTAGTGTACAGGGGGTTACGAGAGGCGATTAACACCACGTGACCAGCCGCCGATCAGCAGTCGTGAGGTCGCACTCTGGTGTGTTTAATATTTCGCTCGTCCCTCGTGAGGGTATCGCACTGTTGAAGCGGCGCTGCGAGCAGCTGCGACCCAAAAAGTATCAGAACCACTCACGGCGCATGCGCGCGCAATCCTGCATCAACGCTTGTCGCTCGCTATTTCCCTAATAACACACGCTGTTCGTTTTTGTTTCTACACGTTTTTTTTACTCACAAAGATTGTCAAGAAAGTGTGTTTGTCGTGTTCATGTCAAATTAAACTGATCACAAAACACAGATTTACTTTCTTTATTTCGTTTTCCTCATCCAACCCCCATAAATCCCTGTGTGTCCTCCTGCAGCACTCCCGAAGGACAACAGGCAAAACAAGACAAAAAAGTCTAACGTGTTGAGTAAAAACTGCTATTTTTAGCACATTTTTAGGGCCGACGTGTTGCTACCAGATGTACAGTGTGAGCAGTCAGGTCGCATGCGAGAACTGGGTCGTACAGTGTGAGCACATGACTCGTGAGATCTGCTCTGCGGGGAAGTCGTACAGTTTGAGCTGAAGCTGAGTGCTGCGAGTGAAAAAGTCGCACAGTGTACGCCCGGCTTTACAGGGAAAAATGTCGGACTTTTGAAACGCATGCAAGATAAAGTGACAGAAATCGATGCAGATCAAAAATAGGTGTTTTTGCATTGTATTATACACCAACATGTGTTGTGCAAGTCAGTGCTAAAAATCAACCATGTTACTGATGTTGTTACTAAAATAATAAACTTCATCAGGGCGCGGGCAATGGATCACAGACAGTTTGTGGCTCTTTTGGAGGACTCCACACAGCTGTCAGATGGCTCAGCCTGGGGAAAGTGCTGAAGAGGGTTTGGGACTCGAAAGCAGAGATTCAGGATCTCTGCTGGATTTCTACTCTTCTCTTAAGGAGGATTTTCCAAACCTGAAGAGACATGCTCAGAAGATGTTGGTTCTCTTCAGCTCTACCTACATTTGTGAACAAACATTTTCAATGATGAAGTTTACAAAATCCAGGTATAGATCCTCTCTCACTGATGATCATTTGTCAGCTGTGCTTCGCTTCTCCACCTCAGACATTCAACCTGACTTTGATGCACTCGTTAAAGCCCAGCAGAGACTAGATTTCTCTCACTGAATAAGAAAAAAATTGCTTAAAAACACAAAATAAGGTGTTTGGACCACAAATGTAGGCAACTAGCAGTGAACTGGGACACTTTTTTTAAACCTCTTTCTCAAGATCACAGTTCAGTGATTTTATTTTACAGACGATACTGTGTGTCTGTAGAATGCTAAGAACCTCTTTCCAACAATATTTGAAACTCAGAATGTGTTTTGGAGTGAATGTGACTGAAACTGTTAACTAATATAAGTCACAAATGTTTAACAAAAACCAAATGTGCACACTTTGTTTACCATTGCCTTGGGAAATTTGAATAAATCACATTTTTGTAAGCCAACCTCACTTTTTTCCTTTTTGCTCATTTATAACATATAGTCTACTCTTACCAGCTTGAAGAAACAATGGTATTTACTGCTTTTTATAAAGAAATACCATTAATATTATGCATAATTGACTTCAGCCTTTTGGCCTGCGGCCCTCCACAATATTTTCTATTTCTCATGTGGCCCCATGGAAAAAATAATTGCCCACCCCTGGATTAGAGGATGACTGATTCTCTGTTTACGTCCCACTTAAACATATCAATCATAGTCTCATCAATTCAAAACTTTCTTGCTTTCTTGCTTAATTTCAAGCATTAGTTCTTAGAAAATAATGTTGAAATTACAAAGAAAATCATTTGAACACTTCAAGCAGTAACTTGGGTGTTCTATAAGAACAAAGCAACAAAATCATTTTGGTTTTACGATCTTGTTGCTCAACCAGCTGTTCCCGAAGCCCTCCTTGATCAGCAAGGACACAGGAACGAGTTAGATATTGGGGGTGCGGGTGGGGGGGGGCCGGCACATTTTGATATTGGGGGTGCGGGTGGGGGGGTGGGGGGCTGTGGGGCGGCACATTTTGGAAAGCTAACAAATCTGTTGTAGGTCAATATATAGCTCAACCTCACTGAAAAATACATTTAATGATTATTTCTGATTAAAATCTGTCACTCTGAGTTTTTAATGCAAGCTGCACATGAAAATAGTCTCCTACAGCTATCTCCTGCATTCGCTTCTGATAGAAAACAGACTGTGAAACTCTAGGATATGAAACGCCTGACAGATGTGACTCAGGGCCTAAGGCAAAACCCAGAAAGACAAGAAAAAAGTTTTATAGCCCAGTTCACTAACATTTTTTTTTTGATCAGGGACATATGAGCCAACCAGAAGGGGAGGAGACTTCAGCCTGATTCATGCTTCTCCGTCAGCTCCAACAGGGAGAGACATGCGCGCATGGACGGAGATGTTTTGCTCTCATACTTCTCCGTCTCCTGGAGAGTGTTGCAAAGCAATTCCCCGCCAGGACACCAGAGGGCGTAGCGCTGTTCTGTGGTATCCTGTCATGTATCCGGCCCAAGATAGTGTGTTTATACTGTGTTCTTTTTTTTTTTTTTTTACCGTGTCCTGTCTGGCTGTGAAGCAAGCAGAATTGATGTCTGAATGCTGGTAACAAGCCTTACAGATTTACTCTCAGGTGGAGCATTAAAGCGTCTGCTTTTAATGTCACACCTGATGCTTAAAACTTTATTGTTATTGTTTTTGAATGCTTTGTAATTCCGACCAGAGACGGAGACAGAGGTGAAAGAGAAAGGAAAAGAAAAGGTGGGGAGAGGGGGGTCCACAAAAATAAACAATAATATACAGTGTGTTTTTGTATATAAGAGACTTTTTAACACAGACAAATTTGTCTCTCATTCTCCTCCACCTCTTCATGCGCTCCCCACCTCTAAACCCACGTTTCCTGTCATTTCCGTCCACAAATAAAACGCCTGCTGTGCATCTTTTCACTCCTCCAGTAATGGAGAAATTAAACATTCATATTTTTAGAGTTTTTTCACGAGGTGTTCTTCAAGCTTCTCCGTGTCTGCTGCTAGTTATTCTCGGCTCTCTTTATGTTTTTGAGGGCGCAATGACGGCGGTGTAGACGACAGCGGTGCCCTGACCAATCACAAGCTTGTTCAGAAAAGAGAGCTTGACTCCACACGAACTTGCGGGGCTCTCCAGCAGGCCCGCAAGGACGGATAATGGCGTTGCGTGTCTCCGCACTGACACAGACCGAGAAGCATGAATCAGGCTTTAGGCCCCCCATTAGCCAGATCCAGGGTTGATTACAAACATGGACGTTTTAATTATAAAACAGCTGTTTTTGTGTCAGTACTGTTTTATTATTATTTAATAGTATGAATGTAGGATATATTATCGTATACATATGGATAGAGATGTGTAAACAGATTTAATACAAGACTAAAGCTGTGAATATTCAGTCTGAATTGATCTGACTCTGATCAGGATATTTTAAACTACATCAGCCAACAATGCTGACCAACTATCAAAAAAATCAGTTTGCTTCTGACAGAATGAAAAAAGAAATAATTCACTCACAACAACAGCTGAAACTACATTAATTTTCAGACGGACCGTGGCCAAAATTGCAGTCTAAATGCACCAGAATGCAGAGTTAACACTTATTTTTCTAATATTTGTAAGGAAGCATGTAAAACATTTATTTTATTCTTAAACCGTACTTCCGAGCTCTACTTGTTATGGGATTACAAAAATGTAACTGTGTTCACTTATTATCACATTCAAATCTTCCTCTCATCAGCCACCTAAAATCACTTCATTCTTCACTGGTACCTCATCTGCACCTCAGCAGGTCTGGTGCTCCCTGTCTCACCCTCAGCAGGTCTGGCTCTCCTTGTCTCACCCTCAGCAGGTTCCTGCTACACTTCATCTGATCTCTGACATAAAAAGAGTGTACATGAATAAGGAGTAAAAATACTGTTGGGAGGACCAGTGCAATGTTAAAATCATGGTTGTTATGGTATTATTTAGACGTGTTCACTTGTTATCATGCTTAAATCTTCCTCTCATCATCAACTATCTAAAATCTCTCTTCACATAGCACCTACCTGCACCTAAGCAGGTCTGGCTCTCCCTGTCTCACTCTCAGCTGGTTCCTGCTGAACTTCATCTTATCTCTTATATGAAAAAGTGACATGGATAAGGTTTAAAAATAAAATTTGATGAGAATGTTGCAAACAAGCAACAATCACACTCACAAGCTATATTGTTGTGTGGAGATTCTACTTTTTGATTTATTTAATCTCAAATGGTTTTTGTCTGTTACTGTCAAATTTGCCATTTTTTGTTGTCTAGTTATGTTGTTTGATTAATGCTGCCTAGCATGTTTACATTAGTCAGCCAGTCTAACGTTTGACCAGAAATACAATTATCTTCTTGGACTAAATTATTACCAACTCACATTTCCTTTCTTTCTTTTTTTGCCCATGAGAAGAACTGGCTGAGCTGCTGCCGTCCTGGCTCTGACTCCCGCTTCACTCAGCCAGCCTGTCTGACTCTCTGAGGGGAGGGGCTATGTCGTGAGAAGTCTGCGGTGTCTTTCAAAATAAAAGCTCACGAGTCAAATATTTCAAAATTCATTTTCATCGTCTCCGTGTAATTGGGGTGGGGGGACAAATGTGCATTTGTCTAATATTGGAGGGGACACGTCTGGGATGGGTACCTTTGACATTTGAATCGATCACGTACTAATTCCCGGTACCTAGGAATCGATACCGGTACTTAACGGTACCAATTTTCGATACTTTTGAGTGTTTATTATTTTAATTCTCTTTTATAATTAAATATATATTTTTCTCAATATGTAGCAATATTTGATAAATATCACAATAAATAACATTCAACTGTTTGTATTTTAACATCGTCCTTGTAGTTTTATAAGCTGATAATTAAACTGAAGCAAACATCTTTACTGTGAACTAAATTTACTGTGTATCTACATCCCTTTTGCCATCTTTTTTCATTTGATTTTTCCTACTGGGAAGTTAGAATTTCCGAGGAGAAAGCGAACGCACCATTAGCTGATAACAATGGTAGCAATGGAAGTTAACATACCAAGCTAACGTTATCTTAAACAGTGTATTTAGCTGCTGGAGCAGATTAAAACAATGATGCCTCACACTTAGATCATTGTCACTGGTTTTGTCTTCACCCAATCACCCGTCGCATTTAGTAAAGTGAAGCCAAACTTTAGAGCGCGTTCATGTTCTTCTAGCCGGGAATTCGGAGTTCAGAGGAGAAAGCGAACGCACCTTTAGCGAAACGGAAGCTAACATATCAAGCTAATTATATTTACCTACCAGAGCAGATTAAGATGAGGATGTCTCACTTGGATCGTTGTCGCTGGTTTCATCATCACCCAGTTACCCATCACATTTAGTGAAGTGGACCCAAGCTTTAGCGTGCGTTCTTTCTACCATGCTGCTCTGTTTACAACTGGTTCGCAGGGACCGACGACATAACGCTCTTGCGCATGCGCAGCTGTCTTGGCAAGTTCTCGTTATGAAGGACGGGTACCGAAACGAGGCACCGTTTGAAATGACGTGAATCGGTGCTCGGTCGGTACTATGGAATTCGGTTGGTACCTTAAAAAGTAACGAATTCGGTACCCATCCCTAGACACGTCCCTTTAACCTTCCTCAACACGGTATTGACCCTGCTGAGATACAACACTCCAGGATGGTCTGTTGTAAAATGTCTTGTCCTCCTAACGTTCTACATGGTGTCATTTCTTACTTGGGTCTTCTCTTACATCTGGAACAACATCTGGTAAAGAATCAGGATGAGCAAACAGATGCATAAATCTGCCACATGACCTCCAAACATAGTTTGATTAGAACATCTTGACTTGTTTGATTCAGGATCCCATCACAGTAACAAGTATCAGGCCCACAAAGAAAAAAAGAACAATTGGAAAGAAAAACAGAACACCTTCGGTGACAAATCACACCGTTTTTATTTTTGTGATTAGATAAAGAGGTTTTGTCTTCAAACTTTTGCACCGACACCATGGAATCTGATTCCATGCAGGAGGCCTCTGCAATTTTACACAGATGGTGGGACTGTTGCATACAATGCAGGGCTTTGTCATTACAGTGTTGGTTTGGAAGGTTGCATCTTGTGGGTTGCCAGATTCGGCCCTCACCCACTCGCTCCGCTGAAGCTTGAGGTTCTGCTTAGCCGCTCAGCAGGACTTCTTTCAGAGCGTGCCCACCCGTGTGTTATTGTTCAAAGCTTCATATACACCTCCTTGTGCCAGAATAGCACTGCAACACACAGAAAATGTCCAATTTGCCCATCATGGGAGGTGACAGTCGAGAGCCTGAGGGTGGGAGGTCCCTGCTGTGTTTACACAATCTGGCAACCCACTGTCATTACCACCCACACACATTCCAGCACCAACCCTTCTCTCACTTCACCAATTTAACCAGCCAATAAAACTCCTATTTAGTCTAAACTGATGACAATGTGACTGCTGAGTTTACCTAAAGCCAGGTTCCCACAGTAGGACAATCATGCTTATTTTTGACTAACTCCGCCCCTTCTGATAGACTTAACGATGCACATGATTACTGTAATGACTCCAAAGATAATCTTATCACATATTCTTACCTTTTGTGGTGTGATAAGAGCAGGGCTGTGCAGAGACCTTTGAAGGGGTGGGTGCTCAAATTTAAAAAGGGACACACAGAATAATATTTTCAAACACCATGACATAACCACAGTATACCTGGCTGAATAACAAATCATATTTATTAGAAATTCAAAATGGAAGCAAATCGTTATATACACCCTTACCACATAAGGACAATGTAAAGCAAAAGTAACTTGTTTTGGTAAATGGTGTGTATTTGTATAATGCCTTCTTAGGGTTCTACAACCCCCCAAGGCACATTATAACACTATCAGTCATTCACACACACACACACATTAACACACTGATGGTGATGAGCTATGATGTAGCCATAGCTGCTCTGGAGCGCACTGACAGAGGTGAAGCTGCCGAGCACAGGCTCCACCAGTCCCTCCGACCACCACCAGCAGGCAAAGCAGGTTAAGTGTTTTGCCCAAGGACACAACAGCATCAATCTCTGATTAAAGTCAGGATCAAACCTGCAACCTTCCGATTACTGGACAACCTGCTCCACCTCCTGATCTATTGCTGTCCTATTTTACCTGATGATGGGGTACAATGTAGCTCTTGCAGGATTGCTCCTCTTGCTGCTGCTGATGATGCTGGAGGGCAAGGCTGTGTTGATCTCAGACTGTAGGTAGTAAAACGAACAGAGGAGAAATGTTAGTCAATTACAAAATTAATGAAAGATAATAAAAATATGGCAAAAATTGTGGAAACTCTTAGAACTGTAAGACAGAAATATCTGAGACAAAACCTGTGGTGAATAAATAGAAATCTAAACATTAGTGGATAATAGAGGAGTTTATGTCAGAGACAAGAATGTGACAGAAATATAAACAGAAAGAGTTGTGTGTGTGTCTTCAATCTCCTCATGTGATCTATCACTCTCCACTTGCTGTCCATCTGAGAACAAGGCAACATTAGCTATTGTATGAATGAATTATGTAGTTATTCACATTTAACAGGTCTTGCACCTAATCCATGGTCAAGTAGCTAACAAAAAACATTTTCTGGCATCAAAACATTGCAGTTGTGTTTATTATTGTTTCTACACTTGTTGCTGTGATGCTACTTACCTGTACTCTTCTTTTATCCAGCTGGTGAGGGACCCACTGCCTTTAGCTGCCTCATGTAGCTCTTTCTGTCGCTGCTTCCGCCTCCTCTCCTTACGAGGTATGTCTGTACAATGATATATCATAATTATTTTACAAATATTTTTTCATGCATATAAAACTCATGCATACACATACTGGGACATTTCATTCCTTTTCCAGAAAACTAACTGTATATAATTTGGTCAAAAATTTGCTTCATGATGCTGATCCAGAATATTTCCATAATATTTTAATCATAGTGCTTTAGTAATTATAATAAAAATAAAGAATAATACAATGTTTATGCTTTCATTCAGTTTTACCATCTACTTTGTGCAAAACAGAGAACTGTACAGGTAAAATAAATTTGCTGTGAAAACAGTAGATTTTTTTAAAATATACATCTTTAAAACATAATGTTTTTTAATACAATGCGTTCAAAAAGAGAGCAAATATAAACTCCAACATTTTGAGAATATGCATAGTATTAGTGAACTATAAAACCCACCAGAAGGGCTGAGAAACCTTAAAATCTAAAACAAAACTATGTTCCCTAAAACGCTGGACAGAATTTACAGACAAGGACTGAATATTTAGTAACACAAAACTAGTGACGGATGTTACCTTTAGTATTTTTCTTATTTCCTTTCACAAAAGGTAGCTAAATTTTAAATTTGTTCAAGTTTTATCAGTCTGCGAACCAGGAAGTGATTCTGTAAACAAGAAGCAGGGCCGTGTTACACCCCAGTCACGTGACACGCAGCAGCAATAGGAATGCAACTTTGCGTTCTGTTTCGTTCCCTCCTGACTGCCAGTGGCAGTAAACAGAGTGGATGTATCTCCTCGCGCTCTGCGCAGGTCGAGTACTAATGTAAACAAAGTCACGCACGTGACACGTAGCGCACCTGGTCGCGAGTCTATAAATTACGCGCCGATAGCTACGTTCGGGTCTCTTTGATCTTCTCGCTGTTGGCCTGGCGTGCTTCGCTGGTCAATCGCTCCGTAAGTCCGTGATTCGGATCTTATCGGTCTTGAGAGGTGAGTACTGTTTTTACTTGGCGTCTTCCTGCCCGGGACCGTGTGGTCGGAGCGCTCGAAGGAGCCCTCTGGGGCGGTGGATTGACGCTGTTATTTATCTGCTAATTGTTACCGAGTGCGGGTGGTGCGGCCGGCCGGCGCCGTTCGGACCGCCGCTGCCGGCTCGGATAGGGCTCGCTGGCGGTCGCAGGTTTTTCCCTGTGGAAAGGGGAGGTGAGTGCGGCCGGCGAGCGCTACAGGTAAGTGGGGCTGGACGTTCTGACCGTGGTGGTGGCACGCTCAGATTACCTAGCCGTCACACACGCACGTGTGTTGTTTTACAACGTTACCGGTGAGTGGGGCTGGACGTTCTGACCGTGGTGGTGGCACGCTCAGATTACCTAGCCGACACACACGCACGTGTGTTGTTTTACAACGTTACCGGTGAGTGGGGCTGGACGTTCTGACCGTGGTGGTGGCACGCTCAGATTACCTAGCCGACACACACACACGAGCGTTGTTTTACAACTCCAGGACTGAATCGCGTTCTTCAGTTTTCCTCGAAGTCCTCGCTCAGTTCCTGTGGAGTCGCTGGCGTCTCCCACACCGGTAAGGATGTTGGAGTGTACGTCATGCGGGGCTCCCCTCCAGGTGGAGGACGGCCACGACTTGTGTCCTAAGTGCCTGGGCGTCGGTCACCTCAGAGAGGCGCTGACTGACCCGTGCATGAACTGCAGCATTTTGCCGCTGGCGGTGCGGGAGGACAGGCTACGTCAAGTGGAGTGCCTCCTGTTTGAGTCAGACCTGCCGCCCTCTGGTGTCCCTCGCCCGTGTTCCGGGAGACGGAGGGATAGACCGGCTGAGGAACGCGGCAGCCCGAGGCGCAAGAAGCGGCGTGTGGCGCAACCCTCTCGCCAGGAAGTGGACTCTTTGCGGGCGGAGGTGGAACAGCTCAGAGCGCTGCTGACCAGAGCCCCGGACGAGGGGGGCCCGGACGACCTGATCTCTGTGAGGGCCTCAAATTCGGAGTTTCAGTCCCTCGAGGAGGAGGGCCCCTCTCCTGGCCGTAGTCAGGGGCTGGTGATGGAGCCCCCGGGCCTGGGAGCTCACGGTGACTCGGGGATGTCTCTCCATAGCTCAGCAAGCTCGGAGCTGGCGGAGGACCCCTGTCAGTTGCGGGCGATTTTGCGAGCAGCACTGGCCAGGATTGGACTGGACGACGTGCCGGTGGCCCGTCCGGCGGGGAATCCCTTCTTCCGCCGGGCTCCGGCGGCGCCCCCGTTTCAGGTCCCACCATCGCCAGCCTTTGTGGAGGAGCTGCAGCGGTGCTGGGGGGACCCGAGACAGCTCTCCCACCATGGTAGGGATGCCAGGACCCTGGCATCGATGCGGGAGGCAGGAACCTACGGGTTGGACCGCATGCCCCCGGTGGACCACTGCGTTGCCTCGCTGGTGCTCTCCCCGGATGAGGCATTGAG
The DNA here is from genome assembly GCF_043380555.1 of Nothobranchius furzeri. Lineage (NCBI taxonomy): Eukaryota > Metazoa > Chordata > Actinopteri > Cyprinodontiformes > Nothobranchiidae > Nothobranchius > Nothobranchius furzeri. The sequence goes on along the minus strand of NC_091741.1, from coordinate 62,494,906 downwards.
GGACAGGGTCCGCTGTCCGAGCACCCAGTGTCGGGTGACCGACAGCTTACTGTGCCGGGCTTACGACATCGGGGCACGGATGGCACGCACCAGCAATTCGCTGTCGGTGCTGTTGCTAGCCCAGTCCCAGATGCTGCAGTCGGGTGCAGCGGGGATGGCACTGGGCGATACGAACGACGCAGCCCTGCAAGCATTTGGGCTGATGTCCAGGGAGCTTGGTCGGTTGTTGGGCACGCTGGTAGTGGCTCGCCGTCAGGTCTGGTTGGCGCAGGCTCCGGTGTCGGATGATTGCCGACAGAGCCTGCGCGGTCTGCCCGTGGTGCCGGGCCAGTTGTTCGGGCCCGAGGCTGAGCGGGCGTTGGAACGTCGGCGGCAGTCTAGACAAGCCGCAGAGGCCTGGAGTGGGCGTAGCGGGGTAGGGGTCCTCCCCATGCCACAGTCCAGGCCACGAGGGGCACGGGACCCTCGGCGCCGGTTTCGTCCGGCCGCCCCCGTGCAGGTCGCCCAGCAGACCGCGGCTGCGGCAGGGACTTGGAGACGCTCGGGGGCACGTCAGGCACCGCCCCGGGGATCCTCGGGGCAGGACAGGGGCCGCCGCCCCCCCAGGGCCCCAAACAGGCGTCGGGACACGGCCTGAGGGCTGTGGGCCGGCGGCGGGCAGATTTACACCACAGCACCTGGCCCTCTGGGAGGCCCAATGCGGAGACGCTTGGGTGGTTCGAACTATGTCCCAGGGCTACAGGTTGCAGTTCCGCCGTCGGCCCCCACCCCCTTCGGGGGTCAGGGTGACTTCGGTCACAGATCCTGCACGGGTCAGCATCCTGATGCAGGAAATAGATGTGCTCCTGGACAAACGGGCCATAGAGGTCGTTCCGCCGCATTTGCAGGCGGACGGCTTTTATTCGACGTATTTCTTGGTGCCCAAGAAGGACGGGCCCCTGCGGCCGGTACTGGACCTCAGGGGTCTCAATCGGTTCCTGAAGGTGCTGCCCTTCCGCATGCTTCGGACTCGCGATGTCCTTCAGGTGGTTTGTCCGGGAGAGTGGTTTACGACCATAGACCTCAAGGATGCATACTTCCATGTCCCGATCCATCCGGGGCACAGGAAGTACCTGCGATTTTCTTTCCTCGGGAGGGTGTACCAGTTTCTGGTTCTGCCATTCGGCCTGTCTCTCGCCCCCCGAGTTTTCACGCGGTGCGTGAAGGCAGCCCTGAGCCCCCTGTGTCGGGCGGGGTTGAAGGTCCTGCCATATCTCGACGACTGGCTCGTCTGCGCGCCGTCGTGTCGCGAAGTGGGTCTGGCCACGGCCAGGGTCCTTGCCCACGTCGAGGCGCTGGGGATGACGGTGAACCTGCAGAAGAGTTCTCTGGTTCCGACTCAGCGGGTGGATTTTATCGGCATTGCCATAGATTCTGTGGCCATGCGGGCGAGGCTGACCGAGCAGAGGAGGGTCCGGATTCGGTCCTTGCTCCGGGCCTTTCGCCTTGGGGCGGCACCCCCGGTCCAGGTGTGGCTGCGACTGTTGGGGATGCTGGTCTCGGCTTCTGCACTGGTGCCTCTCGGGCTGCTCCACCTTCGGCCCTTGCAGAGGTGGTTCAACGGCTTCCGCCTGGATCCCCGGCGACACAGGCGGGTCGAGCTGGAGGTCACGAGCAGCTGTGTGGCTCTTTTGCGTCGTTGGGACGATGTCGCCTACCTGAGTCTCGGCGTCCCGCTTGGCGCGGTTCCCGCCAGACGGGAGGTGGTCACGACGGATGCGTCACCCCGGGGGTGGGGGGCGCATTGGCAGTGCAGGTCGGTCCAGGGGTTGTGGAGCCCCCGTCAGGCACGGCTTCACATCAATGTCCTGGAGTTGAAGACCGTCTACTTGGCGCTGAGGCGCTTCTTGCCCTTTCTGCGGGGCAAGCACGTGCTCATCCGGATGGACAGCACCTCGGCGGTGTTCCACATAAACCATCAGGGGGGCACCAGGTCGTTGCGATCGTTGAGGGAGGCTCAGACGCTGCTGACCTGGGCTTACCCTCGCTTGGCCTCCATCAGGGCGCTGCACCTTCCGGGGTGGAGGAACTCGGTGGCGGATTGCCTGTCCCGGCGGGGTCTTCCCCCGGGCGAATGGAGGTTGCACCCTCAGGTGGTGCAGAGGGTGTGGCATCAGTTCGGAGAGGCCCAGGTGGATCTGTTCGCCTCGAGGAGCAGCACACATTGCCCTCTGTGGTTCTCCCTGGCAGAGGCCGACGCCCCTCTGGGGATGGACGCCCTCGCCAATGCCTGGCCGTTGGTTCGGCTGTACGCTTTCCCGCCGTCTCCGTTGCTCTTACCAACCCTCCATCGGGTGAGGGACTCGTCACACGAGGTCCTTCTGGTGGCGCCAGACTGGCCCATGAGGCTCTGGTTTCCATTGCTTCTCAGTCTGCTGAACGGGGAGCCGTGGCGGTTGCCGGCGAGACGGGACCTCCTGTCTCAGATGGAGGGGAGGATTTGGCATCCGTCCCCAGATCATCTTCGGCTCACGGTGTGGCCATTGAAAGGGGCAGGCAGCCCCCAGTCAGCTTAGAGCCCTCCATCCAGCAGGTGCTGGATAGTGCCAGGGCTCCGTCTACAAGGGCCACGTACGCTCGATGTTGGCAGCGGTTCGCTACCTGGTGTTCTGGCAGGGACGTGGACCCTGGTTCTTGTTCCCTGCATGAGGTTCTGCGGTACCTCCGGCACCTGTTCGACAAGGGCCGGGCCGCCTCGACCCTTAAGGTACACCTGGCGGCTATTTCGGCCAACCACCTCTTGGTGGATGGCAGGAGCATTGGGGCTCACTGTTTGGTGACCCAGTTTCTGCGGGGCGTGAGAAGGTTGCGTCCTGCCTTGTGCAGGCCGGCACCTGCTTGGGACCTTCCCCTGGTCCTGCGGGCCATGTGTGGGCCACCCTTTGAGCCAATGACGACCGCCCCGTTGGCAGTGGTGTCTGTGAAAACCGCCTTTCTCTTGGCAGTGACGTCGGCTAAACGGGTCAGTGAGCTGCACGCACTGGACATCAGCCCCGCCTGCCTGCGGTGGAAGGCAGATGGGTCGGGGGTGACGCTGTGGCCCAACGTCGCCTTTCTTCCCAAGGTTCTGCCCGCGGGCTACGTGAATGCCGCAATCGAGCTGGGGGCGTATTTCCCTCCCCCATTTCTTTCGGAGGAACAACGGCGGGCGAATTTGCTGTGCCCGGTCCGGGCACTGCAGCTCTATATTGTGGCCACAAACACTGTCCGGCAGTCGAACCAGCTGTTTGTCTGTCACGGAGGAGTGAACAGGGGTCGGGCCCTCTCGAAGCAGAGGCTGTCGCATTGGGTCGTGGACGCCATTGCGATGGCTTACGCGGCAGTGGGTGCCGTGGCTCCCCCTGGGATCGTGTGCCATTCCACCAGGAGTGTTGCTACATCCTGGGCGGCGATGAGAGGTGTGCCACTGGCGGACGTCTGTGCTGCGGCGTCCTGGGCAACTCCGTGCACGTTTGCACGCTTCTACCGCCTCAACGTTGGCCACGGGTCCACGCTCGCTTCGGCGGTGCTGCCTCTGGCGGCTACCTCCTGAGTGACGGTGAGTTTTATGTTCCTCGTGACACTTCTGGCATAAGTCATCCACTCTGTTTACTGCCACTGGCAGTCAGGAGGGAACGAAACAGAACGGAAGTTACGGTGTAACTATGGTTCTGTGAGTTCCTGGATGACTGCCAGTCACAGGGGTCACTCGGAACTTCTCGGGCGAGAAGATCCCGGGAGACCCGAACGTAGCTATCGGCGCGTAATTTATAGACTCGCGACCAGGTGCGCTACGTGTCACGTGCGTGACTTTGTTTACATTAGTACTCGACCTGCGCAGAGTGCGAGGAGATACATCCACTCTGTTTACTGCCACTGGCAGTCATCCAGGAACTCACAGAACCATAGTTACACCGTAACTTCCGGTACCTAGTTAACAACAATGAAATTTTATTGGTAAATTCCCAATATTTAAGATTGAAAAAATATTTTCGTACAAGTACTTATGTACAGAGTGTTTTTGGTTAATCCTAAAGCTACTGAGGTTCAGAATCGGTACCCAGCCACAGACACACACCCAGCTAGTAAGATATAACACACACCTAGTGCCACAAAACAACTTAATAATGTACAAAATAATCTAATAACCGTGTATAGTAGTGTGCATCCTACTTACTGGTGTTAGGCTGTTTCTCCCAATCAATATGTATGTCCTAAAAGCTCTGCACCACTCGCTAGGCCATGAAGAAAATGTGGGTGCTCGCAGCTTGTCGTAACCGTCTGTGCGCTCTGGCGTGAGGAAGAGACGGCATGGTCACGTGACTCACGCCAGCTATATAACTTTATTAAACAGAAATTTTATTAATTATTAGTTTTGTCATTGTTGAGGGGGCACAAACAGAAAATTCTTTAAAAAAATAAAAAAAATACAAAAATAAATAAATAAATAAATAAATACAAAAAAATCATTAAACCTCAAAAAGCCCCCCACCCCCTCTGCACATGCCTGGATAAGAGCGCTCTTGTCTGCTCTGAAGCACGTTAGCACTGCTTTGACTGTGAATCTGGGCTTTCAGATATGTTGAATTGACTTGGTCTGGTTTTCTGGGGCAAATGAACATGCTTCCTGTTGAATGTGAAATGTTGTCAGTCAGAAAGTGAGGTAACGGAAGCACACTGCATGTTTCTCCTCCGCCATGTTTGTTTATTCTTAAGTTAGGTTTTATCTCGGATTTGCCGTCTGACCAGGGAAAGAGGTGAGTGAAAATGGTTTGTGTGTACTTTTAGCTGAGTGGCTGCACACCACACCACGTTGGACCAAAACTGGCATATCTATGATTTATTTTCACAAAGTGTGTGGTGTCTCATGCTTTGAAAATTGTCTGAGATTTTAAAAATCCCACCGTGTGAACCACACTTAATAACACCTAAGATATTAGTACATGACAGGTTCAAAACCTTTGTCCCTGTTTAATGCTATATTCTACATGGGGATGCACCTATCCTGTTCGATACCAATCGTGCCTCTTTGTACCCATACTCGTAAAAACTGCCCCGATACTACACAACCGAGACTGACCATGCGTTCGCTGTGGTGGACGTTATGGGAGTGTTGAGCCCACAGCAAAAGCGACAACTGAGAAATATTTTTTGCCAGTTCAGAATGGCTTCTAGTTGTTGAAGCCCAGTTCACTTGGTGGAAGCCTCAGCACACCTAGGTGGGGCTTGTAAAGCGCTGTATTTACAGTTTAGTGTTAGCTAGCTTATGAACGTTGGCTTACATGCTCCCTGCTGCTGTGTTCTCAGATTTAAAGAAAGTACTGGGGTATTTGGGCTTGCAAGCAATTTAAAATTGTTTGGTAAACTCTGGAACGGGCTTTGTTTATGTGGGTGCCCTGAAACTGTGACGAATATGCTGCTGTCTTGTCTTGGATAGTCTGAGAGTGGGATTCTGTTTAACTCATTCGCTGCCAGCGTTTCTCACCATTTTTACTGTTTTTTTAAGAGTCACAGAACGTTGCACGCTAGGATGATGTAGACGCCAAAACAACTAAAACAAAGAGTACCTCTCACATCAGGAAGAATCCCCGCATTTCGAGTGTTATTCGTTCTTTCGTTATCCGTTGTTGAATTGTGATCAGCAGAAGCTTTTCCGGTTCGCGCCTCACTTTTTTTACAGCAGTGGCCCAAAACGATCTCCTAACACATGAATTTTCTGCTTCCTGTATTTGTATAAAGAATATGAGGGTAGTACTATAAAGACATACTAAAATGGAGCATTTTTTAGGAAAGAAAATCTATTTCAAATTATTTGCAATGAGTTTAATGGCTTTTATCCTCAAGTACTTGTATATTGTTCTTGGTATCAGCAAGTACTCAAAAGTAAGTACTCATTCTAAGTTTGAAAATATCTAGTAAAGGTACATGCCTAATTGTATAAAACATGTTTTTTATCCATTATATAAACCATTGTTTACTAGGCTCATGGGAAACTGATGCATATCTAGCAGTCACTGGACAAGAGGAGTCCATTGCTGGGACACTCCAAGACATACAGCCAGTTACACACTTACTAACACCTAATATGCATGTTTTTGGTCTGTGAGAGGAGAACAATAAAAAAAACTCATGCATGCGTGGGGAGAACATTGTAACTCCATGCAAAAAGATTGCACAGGTGGGATTAAAACCAGCAACCTTCTTGCTGTGTAGCAACAGTGCTACCAACTGCACCACGATGAAGCACGTAAAACATGTTTTCATTCAGCTCAAATATGTCACTCATTCAGACATTTGATAAATGTCCCTCTTAGATATAAAGTTGAAAACATTGCTGCGGTAACAGTTGGAGTAATGCTCATTTGTTCATCTTTGACCTGTAAAACTCTTGTTCAAATATCTGCTTTAAGGTTTTTATTTTAGTTTTTTACTGATTCTTCTGTTTCTTCATTCTGTTTGTCTTACAAGGATCCAAACACTAGAAGCTAACTTCTTAGCCTTCTTCAAACTTTCAGTGAGCTTGGGATAGTTAAATGTTAGGCTACCTCTCAATGTAACCAACTGTTATGGCCTGCTGTTGTATCAGGAAGTAGCACGAGTAGGCAAGAATTCCCTTTCCAAACTTTATTCAAATCTCCGTCACATGTAGCAGAATCAAGCATCCTTAAAGGTTGGTTTATGCTTGACGCGTCCGCGAGGTCCGCACGGCTCCGCGCGGAAAAGTTGCGTCATTTTAACAACCACGCGCCTCCGCACGGCCCAAACTTTCCGCAACGCGCACCTCGTAGAATTTCTAACCACGTGGACGGACGGACGCGGAAAAACATGGCGGACCGGCAAGAGCTAGTATGGCAGAGGTTCGTAAATACAAGCATTTGTATGATTCAGCTCTCAGAGATCACCGTGATCAACATGTTAATAATTCTTGGAGAGAAATAGCTTGCACTGTCGGAAAAGACGAGGACGCTGTTAAAAATGCTGAAATGCCATGTTGTAAACAGTAATTTCTACTTCTACTATGGTGTAGTGTTGGGTGCATGCCATAGAGCTCCATGCTGCCCCCTACAGTTTGGGAGAATATTGGCTCACCGCAGAGATGAGCAGAGATGAGCCGCACGAACCATAAACGCTGCGAGTTGTGAAGCGCGTTCCATCTGCGAGCCGCATCACCAAGCGGAAAGTGAATGTGTCAAGCATAAGCCAAGCTTAACTCCTTGAAGACGTCTTCTTCTCTCCTACCTGCAATGTTCTCCTCTCCTATACTGCCCCTTAGTGGTAGACACAACACCTACCATCTTTGGCAGGAAGTTCCACATGCAGGATCTCTCATCACACTGACAGAAGAGTGCTGGTTTGCGTCTCAGATGGGGACATTTTTTGTATTGTTTGTGTGTTGTCTCCATCCTCCCACAGTGTGGATGTCAATCCTAACCCTGCATCCAAAAACAAAAAACGCCATTTGAAGTCACGGACAATGAAAGATGATTGGACCTAGGAAACGGCCACTGGTGTTTAGCGCTCTGGTAATGCAGGTGTCCAGCTCCAGTGGACACGTAACCAGTAAAGATACCCAAGGGGAAGGGTGCGTGTTCCATGTTTGCTTTCAAAACCTAGCTTGTTTGCAGAGTCGCTATAGCAGCTTTAGGTGGGCATTGAAAACCATAATGTGTTTGTGTTTCTGAGCCAGTCTGCCTTCTTCCACCTGTGAAGGAAGAAAAAACTAAACTCAAATTCTAAATGTTGTTCGCCAACTTGAAACAATCACACCTTTATTTCTCAGTAACTGTTGGAGGACAACCACTGTGCTGCCATTGACACCACCCAAAAAGGTGAAAACATTCCAGTTTTCACACACACCAGAGTAAAGACAAATGAAGAGTTGTGGTGAAGATTAACCCAGTCTGATGTGCTTGAACATAAACAAAGTTTAAATGATCTGATTTAATGTAGGAATGTTGACAGTTTCTGTTTCTAAAACTGACAATCAGGATATGCCACCCTTCTGGGAAGCAGCTGTAGCTTGTAAAAGAGGCTGAGCAGTAACAGCTAAATATAGGCAGGCTCACCTTGACATAACTCATGTTCTTACGACTTCTTCACTAGAGTTAGGAGGCAGAGGCCCATGGTAGTTATTTTCTTGCACAAAAATAAACAGTCAATGATGAACAAGAGTCTGCTTCTAAACCTGCAGAAAAGGGGCACACAACAATACAACAGGACCAAACTATCACTGTGTCAACTTGATGAAGAAATATAAAATCAACATTGTTTTACTGAACAATCACACAATATTAAATCACAATGCATTTAGTGCCACCCACAGCCTTAAGACATGTGCTGAACGTACCCAAGTCCATACTTATGAGAGCACCATATGAGCACCTGTGTGTGTACACATGCTTGTATATGTAAGGTTTCTCTATAGGAGCGTCCAATAGAGAGTGTGAGGGGCCACAGATCTACCCCCCAAAGATGTGTAGGAGATGGAGGGAGCTCCAAGTCCCAGAGATCCAGGAGCTGCCCCAGAGCACAGGGACCCCAGGGAACCTGCGACCAGAAAAGCCCCTGCCCCCCTCGAGAGGTGCAGAGGATTGTCCGGGGGGCCACAACCAGCAGCCGGCAGAGTCCCGGGAGATTTAAGCGGCCAGCCCACAGGCCCGCCCGCAGCCTCCCACCCCCCAGCCGGCCGAGCCCGAAACCCAGTGACCCTGGACCCAGGGGCAACCACCACCGCTGGGGACCCAGCAGAGCCCAGGGACCCAGATCCCACCAGGCAGCCACCAGGATTGATCAGGCAGACGCCAAAAATCTTAAACCCCCTGACCCGGGAGCCATGAACACTCAGGCAGACCAAGGCACCACACTCTACACCAGGTGTGGCAGGGGGAGGGGAGACGAAGATATATAGCATCAAAAGAAGTCCCAGGAGAGGGGGGGGAGTCAAAGGCCCCACCTGGCATATACAGTCATACACAAACACAATCACAGACTCAAGGTTCAAGGTTCAAGGTTGTCTTTATTAATCCCCAAGGGGGAAATTGAATTGCCTTGGACAAGTAAAAACAACATGCACATCCACACAATAAATCATTCACTGGTCACTGCTATAAGCCACAATCATGATAAAAATATCAAATATACAATCATACGAAATGCTCATTGTAAAAACGCACTGCAGCTGGAATAAAAGAGTTCCTAAAACGTTCAGTGGAGCACCGGGGCATTTACATTCGCCCACTGAAAGAGCTCCCGAGATCCTTAAAAATGTGGTGAAGGGGGTGATCCTCCAGAGTCATAACTGTCTTAAGTTTACTCTTCATCCTTTTGTCGATGATCATGTCAAATGAGTCCAAGCGTTGCCCAACCACTGAGCCAGATTTCTTGATCATTTTGTTGATCCTGTTTTTGTCCTCAGCAGTGAGGCTGCTGCCCCAACACAACACAGCATAAAACAACACACTGGCCATGATCCCCTGATAAAACACATTCAAGAGCCTCCTACTTATATCAAAGAATCTTAGCTTCCTAAGAAAAAACAGTCTGGAATGGGCCTTTTTAACAACAGCATCACTGTTCCTTTTCCAGTTTAACTTATCGTCGAGGTACACCCCTAGATATTTATATGTCTCCACAATTTCTACAGGTTGACCTTTGATGACCACTGGAGAGAATGTTTGTTTTTTCTTTCTAAAATCAATAACCAGCTCTTGTGTTTTGCCAACATTGAGTTGTAGAAAATTTGCATCACACCATCCAACAAAGGAGTTAACTTCCTCCCTGTAAGCCAGGTCGTCACCCCGGGAGATCAGGCCCAGTAGGGCAGTGTCATCAGAGAACTTCTGTAAGTGACAAGATGGTAAACTGTGCCTATAGTCAGCTGTGTACAGTGTAAATAAAAAAGGAGATAAAACTGTCCCCTGCGGTGCACCAGAGTTCGTAAAAATCAAGTCCGAGCACTTACCCCCAACCCTCACAAACTGAGGCCTGTTTAAGAGATAGTCTAAAATCCAGGCAGTGGTGGAATTGTGCAGCTTAAAATCCAATAACTTATTTCCTAAAATATGGGGCTGAATGGTATTAAAAGCACTAGAAAAATCAAAGAACATAAGTTGCACTGAACTGCTGGCTTTTTCAAGGTGTTTATAAATAATGTCCAGCAGATACAGAAGGGCATCATCCACACTCACACCCTTCCTATATGCAAATTGCAAGGGGTCTTGGAAGGAAACAACTTGTTCTCTTAGGCATTTAAGGACAACTCTCTCAAAACATTTCATTAAATGTGATGTCAACGCAATAGGCCTAAGATTGGACAACGTACAGCTGGCACCTGTTTTCTTAGGGATCGGCACAAGACAAGAGGTTTTCCACATTACAGGTATTTTGGCAGCAGACAAGGACAACATGAAAATGTAGTGGAAGACAGCTGCAAGCTGCTCTGCACAAACTTTAAGGGTGCGTGGACGGACACCATCAGGGCCTGCTGCCTTGTTAGGCTTAAGCTGACTAAACTGCTGCTGGACATCCTCAACACTAAAGCTAATCTCTGAGCATGCATTCTCAACCTGATCCGTGGCAAATGCTGATTTAAGTTTGTCGTGTTCATGTGTAAAATCACGATCATCAAATCTGGCAAAAAACTGGTTCATCTCATTCACATCCATCCCAGTGCTGTGTAAACCTGTTTTACCCCCATAGCCAGTCATGGTTTTCATCCTGTCCCAAAGATACTTAGACTTAGAACCATCAATAGAGGTTTCCATTTTATCTTTATATTGCTGCTTACTTCGTCGGATCAGTGTCTTAAGCTCCTTTTGTGCCACCTTAATTTGCATTGGGTCCCCACTGTAAAAAGCAAACCTCTTTCTGTTAATTGCTGCCTTAACCTCTCTAGTCACCCATGGTTTATTATTAGCAAAAACTTTAACTTGTTTACAAGGCAGCACCAAATCAGTACAGAAATTAACATAGCAAGTCACTTTGTCTGCAATGTCATCAACATCATCACAGTCACATCCTTCAGTAAAGCAGACCAGTCTGTACATTCGAAGCATCCTCTCAGAGTTTCACACGCCTCCTCCATCCACATGCGCATCGCCCTAAACGTAACCGGCTGTTTCTGTACAGCGGGTGTATACCTGGACCTCAGTAACACAAGATTGTGATCAGAATTACCAAGTGGGGGTAGGGCTGATGAATAAAAACCATCCTTAATGTTCGTATAAAATAAGTCAATGATCCGCCCCCGCGTGGGACATTTAACCATTTGTCTGAAGGACGGGAGCGTAGAGGAGAGAGAACAGTGATTAAAATCCCCTGTAATAATGAACAGTGCATCCGGGGAAGAGCTTTGTAACTTATGAGTCACTTTAGAAACTGTCTCTATAGCTCGCTTTCCATTGGCCGACGGTGGGATATAAACAACAGTTACAATTATGTGGGAGATCTCCCTCGGGAGGTAGTAGGGACGGCAGCTTACCACCAGCAGCTCAATGTTCTCGTCACACACCCGCTCCTTAACAGTGACATGGTTCGGATGACACCAGCGTTCATTCACATATGTACACACCCCTCCGCCTTGCTTCTTAGCTGTCACTCTGAGATCTCTGTCCATCCTGCGAAGCTTAAATCCATCAAACTTCACGTGGGACTTCAGTATCATCTCCGACAGCCAGGATTCCGAGAAGCACATCAGGCTACTCTGCCGGTACATACGGTCGTAACGAACACACGCAGAAAGCTAGTCAACCTTGTTGCAAAGTTAGCGCACGTTTCCGATGATCACAGAAGGAAGAACCGGCTTGTACCCTCGCCGCCTGTTTTTAACTTTGATCCCCGCTCTGCAGCCTCGTTTCCTGGTTTTGACACTGGCAGCATCCAGCTCTGGGTCCAGATAAGGCTTACTTGTCGCATGCAGCCGCAGACCTAAAAGTTCATCCCGGGTATACGTGTAGACCGGTAGGCCATCACCGCTCCTGACTTGCAGTGTTTGCACTGGGTGCCAGCAACACAAGGAGCACCAGGATACATGTATCGAAAACAGCCATGATGTGTAGTTGGAGCAGATTCCAATTGGAGAAAAAATTCAAAGAAAATTCAAGAAAAGTTGCTCCAAATACAATAAACAATAAAAGTAACTCCACACTCTCACACACACACCCAAGGCAGTGTCGCCAGCTCAGGGGGGCGGCGCCACTATATATATATATATAGTGTTAATGCGTGTTGATGAGGTGTATTCCATGGCTGTGGTGAGCGGGCAGTGCGGGCATTGTCTGGCCAACGCCAGCTGATGCCACCACACCACCCCACTTGCACCCACAGCCCTCAGTGTCTAAGTGCAATTTAAAATTGGAAGTGAGCACCGGCAGTGGGGATGAGGTTGAAAAATCCCCCTGCCAAATGCCGTTGAATGATGTCATTCCCAAGGCCCTAAGTGTGTGTTTGCGTGGAATGTCATTGGTGGAAGTGTTTAAGGTGCAAATAAAATTGGGGGGGCAGGTTGCCACAGGAATGCGGAAATGGGGTCCATACCCACACCCCCTGACTTGTCCACCTCCCAAGGTCCTATGTGCATGTTTGTGTGATGATGTGAGGGAGCAGGAGGAGAAAAATGTGTGGGGATGGGGAGGAATGGCTGGTTGGACTAAGCCCTCCGGGGAGCCAGCTTCCCCACTGGCCCCAATAGGCACCTCTGTTGCCAAAATGCCACCCAGGGCATGGAGACCCCAGCCTGTCTTGCCAGGGCCCAAAGTAGCAGCATCACAGAGCCTCACGGAGACTGAGGGCACCAACCCAGCCCCACCCCAGCAGAATATCTACTCCCATCCCTACATTTTCACAACTTCCAGAATATAAAAGACATAGGACATCCAGGTAAGGTTGGGTCCTCCCCCTCCTGGACATCCCCCTCCCCTGTGATGAGACAGCAGAGGAGCCAAGGACTACCTGAGGCCCCTGAGCCCGGGCCAGGCACTGCCGCATGTTCCTGCCTTCTTTCCGGCAGCATACATGTCAGGACCTGACCCCCAAGGCCCCGCCCAGCTCTCCACACGGGGCCGGCCACCCCCACACCCCGAGCCCCCAGGCCCCCACCCAGACCTGCTCAGGGGCAATGCAGCTGCCAGGCAGCGACCCAAGACCCCCAAGGGGCCCCATTCACAACCACCAGTAGTGTACCCCCCGAGGCAACCCAAACAGCCCCAGAGGGGGACAGAAGCCCCCCAGTCCCAGACACCCCCAGTGAACCCACCTCCAGGGAACGTCCAGATACTCCAAACTCAGACCCTCCACCCCATCACCCACATCATCCCGCAGGACAATATCAATGATCCCCCATCATCGCTATGCAATGGAACCGATCAAAGGAGCCCAGAGAGATTGATTTGAAGTGGAAGCAGAGGCTGTATCAAGTGTAATATGATCTAACAAAAGATTTCTATACTGGTTAATGCAAAGAGTATCTCTATTTTTCCAATTCATGAGGATAGTTTTCTTAGCAATGCAAATGGCAGTCAGAACGACGTGAACCAAAGATGTTTCAGTCGGGACATCATGATCATCATCCCAGTAAACAAAGAAAGGGGGAAGTTGGGATATGACATTTCAGACACTTTGACAGGTCTTCACATACTCCACCCCAAAATTCCTGGACAGGTAGACAGGACCACAGTGCGTGGATGTAATTGTCAGGAATGTTGTTTGTGCAGTGAGTACAGGTGTCAGATGACACAAACCCCCATCCTGAACATCCGATGACCTGTATAGCGTACTCTGTGTAGAATTTTGTACTGAATTAATTGTAAATTGGGGTGTCTGATCATTTTAAAAGTTTTTAAAAAAGTTTGGGTCCAGAAGTTCTGGTCAAAGCTGACTGATAGATCCACCTCCCATTTTTCAATAGGGATTACTATTCTATCATCTATTTTGGACAGTGTCTTATATACTTTAGACAGTAGTTTGGGGGGGTATGAGATTATAGAAATCTATTACCCTTTGTGGTGTTTGTAATTCTATTTTATTGAGCTTAATTTTTTTTAACTACTGATGTAATTTGGTGATATTCTAAAAACTATTCTTATCTATTCCAAATTGGGAGTCTATTCTATTAGAGAGAATTATAAGATACCTTTCGTCAAACATTTTGACAGGTCTATTGTTCTTTGACCTTTCAGTCCTATTGTTCATTTGACCCTTGACCTTGCCCCCCTTCCTATCATTAATCAAATGGACAGGTGTATTGTTCAATCTTTGCCCCCCCTTCCGTATCATTAATCAAATGGACATGTGTATTGTTGATCGTCCAGATGGCCTAGACCCCCCACGCCGCATCATCAATGGCGTATTGTTGAACGTCCAGATGTCCATGATTCCCCACGTCATAGGCTAATGTGTGTAATGGTGTGTGAAGTTTCTTATTGTGTTACCCAGCGGTTCCCACAGCCCCCCTCCCTTCTGAGTGTAATCCTATTGTGTATAACTCTTTAAAAGCTCAGATCTGTCCGAATGGTGAAAAGCCGAGCTCTAAGAAAAAATGATGAACCACGAGGAGATGCATGAAGCACCAAGCCACGAGGAAGAGGTGCCTACTACATCCGACGCTTCAACTTCAACTCAAAAAGTGAAAGAAGAGAGTGTGGATACGCCGCTGTCAAAAACCATGCTTTGTGAAAAATCCATCGCTATACATCAGATGCCGGCTGGAATTGGTGCTCCCCGCAAATCTACATTTTACATCTGCAGAGTGCAGGTTCCTCCTTTCGGCGGTAAAGAGATCTTGGAGCAAATATGGCAGTTGGAACCTTACGGCTATTCCGGTAGTTTTGGGTACCGGTTCAGCTACGACACTAAGGAACTGTGTTTAATCCAAGATGTGGCTGAGGGGGAACCTCTTAAATCCTATTTATCAAACTCACCAGCGGTTCTCTCCTACAACGATTGGGCTGTGCTCAGGCTGGCTGTTCCACGCAAGGTGCACAGAGATGATGAAGAGAGACCTCGTCCGCCTGTCAATCGCAGCGGGCCGCAAGCTCTTCCAACGTTGGATGAAATCCAGAACGCTGTGACAGCATTCAGCGCTTCATGGGAGGGGGAAGAGGATGCTGATGGAGAGTGGATGTTCAAGGCCTCGGTCCGTGTGAGAGGATTTGAGCTCTTTTTTGTGCTGGAGAATGTGCATTCTGTATGCGGAATTTACCGCCTTCTACAGGTTGTACCTTTCGAAGCCTGGTGTGAAAAAATAAATGAAGTGGAGGATCGTATTACTTCACTTTTTCGTACCAGCCGCTGTTGGAACGACATTCTGACAGTGCAAAAAAAGCTGGAGTTCTAAGACCTGCCTTAGGAGGAGGAGGAGGAGGTTGCATCATCATACCACGCCCCCCACCCAGCACTAGTTATAAAGAGCTTACAGTTAGAAACCATTTCATCCAGACGATCTAAGGCATCAGCATGACGGGGTTCTACAATCAGACGACCCTTAAAGACCTTTGGAGCCCACCACCGAGCTGGGTACTAACGGATTCATCACCACCGAGATACAACACCAGTCCGAGGTCCAGATCGCTACCATCACCACCACCGCCGAGATACAACGGCAGTCCGAGGCCCGCATCGGCGCCACCTTGTTTTCCAGAGGATAACCTATCACGACTCCCCACCATCATGGAGGTTCCGGAGAACGTACCATTCAGGCCCTGGGTCGACGGGGCTGATCCACCTTTGGTGACATCAAACCCTGAGCCGCCGCCAGGTCATGAGGAGGAGGAGGATGTGCAACCCCTCGACATCCAGAGCACCGATGAGGAGCCTCACCGTCTGCCTGACTGGGTGTTTTCAGAAGACAAAGTAGACCCTGTGAAAATGGGTCTTCTTCACTTGGTCAACATGGCGATCAAAGCTCACTTACCAACCATCTGCCACGGATGCAAGATCGATCATCCCAGTCAACGGCAACACGAATGTCTTTACGTAGCTGAAAATGAATTATTTTACGATTTTCACTTTACGGACATTATTCGCAGGGTTTTAACACCTAAACTGATTCCGGCTCTTCAAAGTTTTCTCAGTCTGCACGGCTTCCAGCCACTGGACACTGAGATTCTGTTCACCATGGCTGTGACGCAGCTGCACGGATTCAGGGCTGTGATGCCCATTCACAAAGACATTTTTCCGGTGTACGATCGCCTGTCCAAAGCTGACCTGGACGCGCTGTCCGGGGTGGTGATGGAGTGAGCGAGCTGCGGAGGGTCTCTTCTACAACTTTATTATTATATTTGACGACAGTATGATTAGATTTCAGTTCTGACTAGTGTTTAGATTAGACTGTGTGATTTTATTCATTATATTTGATGACTGTTTTTAGTTCTGACTAGTGTTTAGATTATATTTGACGACAGTATGATTAGACTGTGTGATTTTATTCATTATATTTGACGACTGTTTTTAGTTCTGACTAGTGTTTAGATTATATTTGACGACAGTATGATTAGACTGTGTGATTTTATTCATTATATTTGACGACTGCTGTTTTTACAGTATGATTAGACTGTGTGATTATATTTGATGACTGCTGTTTTTTACAGTATGATTAGATTTTATTTCTGACGGTAGCGTCATTAGATTTTAGTTCTGATTAGATTGTGTGTACAATTTATGAAATAAAAAGAACTAATGAAAACAATTATGCATCATTTTTGCCAACCATTCATCAGAGATGGAGGAGGTAATGAAAAAGGTTTATTTTACACCAGAACATCAGGGTAGTTACGGTGGTGTGGAAAGGTTTAGAACCGGTTTACAACAAGATATTGGGGAGAAAGTTTCATCGGATAAGGCTCGCGATTTTCTCTCAGAACAAGACGCCTATACACTTCACAAACCTGCAAGAGTTCATTTTCCGAGAAATAAGGTTTTTGTCTCAGGGCCGCTAAAACAGTTTCAAGATGACTTATGCGACATGCAGGCCTTGTCAAAATCAAACGACGGCTTTAATTACCTATTAACCGTCATAGATGTATTTTCAAAGAAAGCCTATGTACGAGCCCTGAAAAACAAATCGGGGAAAGATGTTACAGAAGCTTTTGCTTCAGTTTTGAAAGACAGCGGTGTCCCTAAAAAATTGCAAACGGATTCCGGTAAAGAATTTTTTAATAAGAAATTTGAAGCCCTCATGAAGAAACACGAAATTGTGCATTTTGCCACAGCCAGCAGCGTAAAGGCCAGCGTTGTGGAGAGATTTAACAGGACTCTAAAAGGTAGAATGTGGAGATATTTCACAGCCAAAAACACCCATCGCTACATAGATGTGATTCAAGATTTGGTGAAAGGTTATAATCATAGCTACCACACTTCTATCAAAATGGCCCCCTTTGAAGTTAACACGGAAAATCAATGGCAAGTGTTTCGCAACCTTTACGGGACCACCGCACCGAAGCCTGCAAAGAAAATGAAGTTTAACAGGGGTGACGTTGTGAGAATTTCCAAACTCAGAGGTGTTTTTGATAAAAAATATGAGCAGAGTTTCACGCACGAGCTGTTCACAGTGGACCAGTGTCTTCATCGAGCACCGCCGGTTTATAAACTCAAAGATTTTGATGGGGAAAAAATTGAAGGGTCATTTTATGAACCCGAATTGCAGAAAGTAAACTTATCGACCGAACGATCCTTCCACGTTGAAAAAATTTTAAAGCGCAGAACTTACAGAGGCCAGAAGCAAGTTTTTGTTAAATGGCTTGGCTGGCCTCAAAAATTTTCCAGTTGGATTAAAGCCTCAGACCTGCACGACGTTTAAAAAAACAGATACAATAAAAAAATGGATCTGAGACAAGAGGAGGGTTTTTATATCACATTGCCCTCTAACGCCAGTAACGAAGTGTTTAAAAATAACACGACTGCCAGTTACAGAACCGATCTAGCCCGTCACATCAATCTCAATGGCAGGTGGCAAGTGGGACTGTCTGAAATCACTTACGTGCACTCGTGGTTTAATTTACCGAACGATCGTGCGTTTGTTGAATGGCGACGAGTGAAAGAACCTAAGAAAATCAACAGAGCTCCGATTACTCCCGGATATTATAAAGCTATCCAAACACTTAGAATGGAATGTGAGACTGCTATGAGAAAGATTGATCCTGATTTCTATCTCATTCACAGATTCCCCGATCCCATTCTCAAATATCAGATCGGTGATGAAATAGAATTTAGATTTTTAGCGCCTCTGGCCTATCTGTTAGGTTTCAACGCGGGTGAGTGGTTGACGCCTGAAGGTACTTCAGGCCTCGATGAACCGATCAAATCGGCGCCTCACCCACCCGATTTAACAGGCGGTCTATATCAGTTTTACTGCTACACGGATGTCGTGACCGAGCAGTTGGTCGGGGACGTCGTTGCGCCTTTATTACGTACGGTGAAAGTTGAAGGGACCTTCGGTCACACGGTCACTCATGTGTTTAATCCTGTGGATTACATCAGCGTTTCTACGAATCATATAGAAAGCATTCATATCGAAATAAAATCTGATCAGAATGAGCCGATTCACTTCTTATACGGAAAAACAACGGTGAGGCTTCATTTCAGGCCCGCACATCAGAGAAATACAATAATATAACGCTCGTGAAACAGGGTGAGAGAGTCAGTTACGCTCGTACGTCTTGCAGACATGATTTATCACCTGCAGAGAAACGATCCCAACCGTTTTATCAATTATTACGTCACTCAGGCCGGTCATGGTTTACCAGGTTTTAGCGGTGTTCCTTATATGTACGGACGTGGCTTTGGATCGATATTTTCAAGACTGTTTCGATTCATATCACCTTTTGTTAAAAAAGGATTTGCTCTGGCTAAACCGCATCTCAAAAAGGCCGCTACAGGAATCGTGTCAGATGTGCTGACGAGAGCCGTCGGTAAAATCAATGACCCTAATGCCCAAGAGGGGTCAGGCCTCATGGTTCTGTCGAGGCGTGTTCGCAAAAGACCCCCCGGCAGGCGTTTAAAGACATCTACATTACGAAGCGACCGACGCATCAAAGCTCCAGTTACAAAACGCAAGCAAAAGAGGAAGAAGTCTCGTCAGACGGGCTCTGATATTTTTTAATCATGTCACTGCTCCACAGCAAATCGTCAGAATGTACGCTGAGTGAACTGGATCTCTTCACCGTACCCATGACGCAGTTGTCTATCGAAGATAAGATCTACAGCGAAATTTTACCCATAGCGGCCCTGACGGACGGCGGGCCTGTAGAATTTTTTGTCCCCGGAGATGGAGAAAAATATTTGGATTTAAACGACACTCTTCTATTTTTGCGGGTGAAAATTACAAACGATGACGGCAGCCCGCTAGATGATGGTGCTGCCACCGGTCTGATTAATTACCCGATAAACACGATTTTCTCACAATGTGACGTGGTTCTCGACGATCATCTGATTTCACAGTCCAGCGCCACGCACCCCTACAGAGCGATCATCGAAACCCTGCTGAACTTTTCTGAAGCGAGTTTGAATTCTCAATTCAGCGCGGGATTGTTCTTCAAAGACACCGCAGGCGCGCACGATTCCACCGTTGTAATTAACGGACGCAATTTAGGCCTTAATCAACGAGCGACTTTTACAGAAAACTCCAGAGAAGTGGATCTGATAGGACCCCTGCATTCTGATATATTTTTCTGTGAAAGACTTCTTTTAAATTCTGTCGATCTCAGAATTAAACTGACACGCGCGTGTGATGCTTTTTGCCTGATGGGGGCGCGTGATTCCACCTACAAGCTGAAACTGCTAGGTGCATCGCTTTTTGTGAAGAAAGTTAATATTTCACCCGCCGTACGTTTGGGTCACGAGTCTGCTTTACTAAAAGCAAACGCCATGTACCCGCTCTCACGCGTGACCGTCAAAACTTATTCCATTCCACAAAATTCGAGGATATGTAATCTGGAGAACCTCTTTCTCGGCGCCATTCCTAAATATATCGTCTTAGGATTAGTGGATCACGAAGCTTACACAGGACGTCGAGATCTTTCGCCTTTTAATTTTCGCCACATGAATGTGGAATATCTGGCGTTGTTTAGAGACGGAAAACAGATTCCATCGAAAGCCTTCCAACCTACTTTTTACCAGGGAACATCGGTCAGAGAATTTTATAATCTGTTTACAGCCACTTCAAGACAATTGAAAGATTTGCCTCTATCGATTAATAGGTTGGAATATCAACAGGGGTATACACTCTTTGCCTTTAATCTGAACACAGCGGATGACTCGGAGGCGCTTTCAACCGTTTCCACCGGCAACCTGAGGATGGAGATGCGCTTTGGAGAACCTCTGAGAGCCACGGCTACACTCATTGTGTATGCGTGTTACGACTCCATTCTGGAGATAAACTCAAAGAGAGAGGTATTGGTGGATTATTATTAATGGATAATCACGAATTGGACGGCATATTATCAAACCTGCTGGGAGATTATTTTGGTGGCGTGTACGCGTCTGATCAGCTGTCTACCGTCCCAAAAAACATTCGACTACCGGCCTACTTTGTGGTAAACACTCATCCTGTCCATTTACCCGGTGAACACTGGTTGGCGCTAGCTGTGGAACAAAATGGCCTCGGAACATTTTTTGACTCTTACGGTCTATCGCCTGAATTTAAATATTACCCTGAAAACATCCTGAATTTTCTAACAGAACGTTGTTCAAGAATACAATATCAGGATCGTCAGCTACAGAGTTTTGCATCCGACCGTTGTGGCCAGCATTGTGTTTTTTTCCTGTGTCATAAGGCTTGTGGACTTTCTCTGAAACAAATTCTGTCTAAATATCATAAAAATGTAGATAAAAATGATGCTATGGTTTATCATTTTGTTAAAAAATTTTCAAATTGCATCAAACGTCATGATGTATACTTCACACAGGCGAATTGTACTCTTGAAATGTTTAAAGAATGTCACGGACTGTGAAATTTGTTTTGAATAAAGTTTTATTGAACAAACAAGAGAGTTAAGGTGTAAAGCTGATCCATTTCTTCAAAGTGGGGACATCGCTCCAGCTTGGTGATAAAATGATATTTCTCCTCGGTTTTTTCTTTTTTTTCTTCAAAACACCGTCTTCAGAATCCGGAAGCACAACCCCTCCGTTCCTGAGTTGCGTAATCTGACGTTTCGCTAGCGGATTGGACACGATAGATAAGGGCACATTTTTTTCTACTAGAGTTTTTAGGAAAGGAGTCCAACCCGTCGGTTCTGATTGTGGATGTTTTTTTAACGGGTTGCTGATGCTTTTAATCAAGTCAAGGATGTGCGATCCTTTCTGCACATCGCCTTTATATTTAAATTCCCCCGTCGGAGTCCAGTTTAATCGTGTCATTTTCAGCAGGTACTCGGCGTTTTTTCTTCCGCGTACAGGAAGATTCTGTAGCGTTTCATTAATGAGTGTGTCAGCTGCTGTTTCTACAGCTGACGTAGGCTCAGCCGTCACAGTGGGCGGTTCAGTGGGAGGTGCGCTTTCGTGTAATCCGCTTCTCATCAACTTTAAATAACGCTGTAGCAGCGCATTGTATTTTTTAATTTTCTCATACGGCGTTAATCCCGTCTCCTGCATAATTAATTTCATTTCAGAGTCAAGATTCTCTTCAGCCACGTCCCGTATCGTAGGTTTAACAAGCTGACGTAATTGTTGGGGGGTCACCATAAACATTTTTTGAGAAGCCATCGTTTATTTCCTTATTAAGCCACCTATCAGTTCGCCGATCAGAGGCGCAGCGGCTGCTAAGAGTATGGGTAGAAATCCGCCTTTCTGGCCGACTAAAAGCTTCTTTTTTTAAAAAAGGCTAGTTTTGTTATGAGTCAACTGCCTGAGCACCGTTCTGCTTTTAGACAACTTTTGAAATTGACGCGGCGACAGACGTATATTTCCTTTGATCACGTTTAAAGCTATCTCGCACAAAGCCTTCAGAACGTCCTCGGAGCACCCTTTTAAAAACTCCCGACGTTGGCGAGGCTTCATACGTGACAAAGCACGTAGAATCTTGGCGTTGCGTTTTATCCGGGCTGACATGGCTCTGTTTTAGACAAATACACCGCAGTGAGCTGATCCGGAAGTAAACCCGTACGGAGACGGAAAGATTCTGGCGTTTCCGCTTTTAAATCCACAATTAAATAACCGTACGGTTCTGACGTAGCGTCTTGAAAACTCTCCATGAAATATCTTTTTTGGGTAGGATATATTTGATTTGCTAAAACATTGATTTGCAATTTGTCTCGAGGGTTTTTAAACAAAATCAAATAATTGGTGTTTAAGCTGATGGAACGACTATGTTTTCCTTGATGAAAAACATTTTGAGTGATTAAAATGACGCTCATATTTCTGTGATGTCTCAGCTGCGTAAATAATTTTAACACTCCAGGATGGCTGGACGTTTGAGACATCATGTCATCCAAGATCACCAAGTGGTTATGACCCGATGGAAATAAATCATCATCCTCGAATGAAAGCGGGAGACCTTGAACGAATCTAATACTTTTATTACAAAGATCATCATACATAGGTTGATAAGATGTAAAAAACCACACGATGTTTTCTGGCATTTCAGTTAAACATTGCATACAATTTTCCAAAATACTTTTTACAAAAAAGGTTTTTCCACAGCCTGACGGACCAGCAATTTGTGCACTGAATGGCAATTTTAGTCTAGCGTCAAAATCAGTTTCCATTTTTAATACCCAAATGGTTCTGTACTGCCGTCAGCAAATAACCTCCGCTTATCAAAAATCACACGAAACCTTTTCACAAATGAAACATTCGAGAGAGTGAGGCCTTTTTTATCTCTCTTGACGATCTCCTGCCGAGTTTGCAAAAATCTTCCCCTTTCTCCAGACACGTACCCCTCAACCAGCAGTGCTAAGCTGTCAAAATTGATGTGATCAGATGAAATGAATGACTGTGTGATACCCTTAGCCTTTAGCACCACCTGCTGGCGGTCCCGGGTTTTGTAAGCATACGTTTTTGGACCGGATGAAGCAAATTCTGTGATGGAATCGCCGTGCAGTTCATCGGTTAAATCCCCCAGCAGCGGTCCTGTTGGTAAAACACACTCATTCTCTTTGACAGAATAAATTATAGAATCTGTATCGTAATAAATGACGCGATTTCCCAGTTTGTTCAACGCATTTAATTATTTCAATCTGGCATAAGTTGTGGTGAAAGCGGCGATAAATATGTTGTTGCTTCTGCCAGGAGTCGTTAGGCATTTTTCTGTCAAACTGTGCTGCACCAGAACGGCTCCTGAAGTGACAAAGCTGAAGAATTTAACTTTGTATTTCCCTGAAAACAGAATGTCAAAAAATTCATCAGGTTTTTGAACAAATGTGGTTTGTACAAGATCATCTCTTTGACCAAACTTTCCCCAGAGTGAATTGAGACATAATTTTGAAATGGCACGCTTAGCAGGATTGTGCTGAATCTTAGACTCATCTAATTGTATTCCCTGATGAAGTTTGTAGTCCTGAATGTATTTTCTTTTCGAGTCATCGTCAATCAATCCTTCAGGAAAACCAGACGCTTGTTGTTTCTGCTTCAAAAACGTGTTAATGTAACCTGCGAACACATCTTTACTGCTTTTCTCAAAATCCCAGACTTCAATCATTTTCACCAGACGGTAACCTGACTCCAAAGCGTAATTGAACTCTACACTCACCCAAACCCCCGTCAAAGCACGTTGAGACGCGCTGTGTGAACAAGAATCAGATTGATTATTCATTTCAGCGCATGTGCGACATAGTGTAAAAACAAGTTTACCTTTGGATGTTTTAAAAGGCAGAACAGGGAAAAACAGTTTTCTGGGTGGCAAAACGACAGCTTTAATCAAGCCAAAATAGTGACTTGGATCTCTGAAATTTTTAACATGAATTTTGGGATGGCCTATGGGGTAAGTCTGTGTGGCGTTTACATAAGGGTACAGACTCGTAAAATCCACATAGTGGATTTTTTCACCGCTCTGAGCCGAATGCCTCAGCCGAACCGGACAAGTTCTGCCTCCATACAGGGCTTCACGAGGTGAGAGAGGAGCTGGCGGTGGGTCAAATCTTGAGACAAACTGTTTCACGTCCGGATCAGTTTTTACCATCTCCTGCCAATCATGTTCCCAAATGACATTCATTTTTAATCGATGCACAGTTTCCAACGACTGAAGCTTTTCGACGGTTTTGTCATAAATTTCACCAAAAGTGATTTTTCTCAGAGGACATATGGATGACTGTAAGAAACATTTTGGACAGCCGTGGAAAAAACAACCCATATACTCAAACCCTTGTTCGACGCCTGAAATCACAGCATATCCGTCGAGATAAAAATCTCCCACTTTATACTCCCCCAAAGGCGTTAAAGCGTGTTGAATGTCTACATTTTGACTGCGTGAAACCCATTCCAGCCACACGATGCTTGAACTTGAAAATGGTTTTTGTTGCGGTCGATAGCCGAGCGGACAAGGAATGGCTAATGTGTCTGGTTTTAGGAATTTTGATCTAAACACGCGCATGCAAGCTGAAGCGATCGTGACAGATTTCAGCGGGTCGATACCTGTTTCATTAAAAAACTCCTCTCTGAAAATACCGCATGCTTTACGCAGAATTTCTACATCGTTTCTACAATAAAACACGGCCTCCTTTCTGAAATCAAACAGCTGCTGTTTAGACACATCGGTGTACCATTCTAAAAATATTTTTTTATGCTCCGGAGACATTTGTTCAAACCCATAATGGCTGACATCTGGATAAGGCCCTTTATAATTCAGATGTTCAAGCGATGAAAATCTGTGAGGAAAATAACCTTTAGTTTTATCTGTAAAGCCCAAAGCAGCTGGAAGGTTAGCTAATTTCATCATGAGAAAACTTAAGGAATCAATGAATCTCAACCCGAAATCTGGATCGTGAAAACTCAGGATTTTACAGCCTTGCATGAGTATATTTTTGGGAACAATTTTTAATTGACACATAGCTCTCAAAATTATATAAGCATCAAATCCGCGCGCATTGTGTGCAACAAATGTATAATTGCTGAATTTAGGACGACGCATCTGCATAATAAAATCTTTAATGCAATCTAAACCAAATTTCTCCCAAACGTCGCCTGAATCGGATTTTGCACGGATTAAAAAAGGTGTATGCACACCGTTCTGATCCGTAAACGTTTCAGTGTCGTAATAAATAACCTTTTCCGTTAAACCGTCATCTTTTTTTTCAAGCTGAATAAAACAGCGATGATCATCCGTGACCACCGACTGTTTGCAAACGATGCATTTGGTCGCTGAGCAAACGTGCTGTGAGCCATTTCCACCCATGGCGATGTAATAAGTTTGTTTACAAATGGTGCATTTTTTAAACATTTCGCAAGGAGAAACTAACCTGTTTGCTTGAGGCCTTAAAACAGGTGTTTTGTGAGTTTGAAAACATATCACATTTTGGCATATTCGATTACAATCAGAACATGTGATGAGAGACGTTTCTGTCCGTTTGCATAAATCGGTATTACACACGCGACAGAACCATTTAATATGATGTCCGTTCATGTTATTATAAGCGGAAAAGCACCATGAACAAAAATATTTGGCTCCTAAGAAACCTTTAATATTTTTTATGCCGTAATAATGTTGATTCATTAGCAAAATGAACAACGGAATTGATCGATCACTAAAATCTGTTTCAAATTTAGAAATGATTCTGTCGGATCTGTAAAAAATGATTATTTTTCTTTGAACAATATTTTCAAATCGAATCACGTCGCTAAATGAAACGGTTGATTGCTCCTGAAGCCCTGCCTGTTGATGAATATTTTTAGCCACATTCAATAATTCTGTATCTCTCGCTGAGGGATTTAACAGTCCGGCTATGCTTAGCGCAAAACACAACGGCTGATTGGCCTCTGGAGGGCAAATGAGATGGTTTCGTTTTTTATTGACCAATTCGTGATCCAGAATGGTTTCGATTTTTCGTTTTCCGCCGCCGGACGGATTATTTATCACTTGCAGTCTGAAATTAAATTCGTTGTCGGCCTCTAATGCTTCATTTGATTGGACTAACAGATCCAGTAAATACTGAAGCTGATTTAACATATTTGATCCGTCATAATTAAAATTAACGTGGTGCGTCGTGTGCAAAGTATTAATTTCAAACTGGACTCTATCGTTGGGACGCGCGATCTGGCTTCCTCTTTCAGCAAACCTGTTTAATATTTCCATCAGATTAATATAAAACTCGGCTGGGTCGTTGATTGCTTGAAAAGACACTCTCTCTCTAATTTCACGCTGGTTAAAAGCTGCGTTTACGCTCCCTCCGATCTGCCGGTGTTCTATTTGTCTCAAAATTTCATCTACAGCTTCTGATGAAGGCTCATCTGAATTTGCTAGAATTTGATCGATCTCGTTTACGCGCTGCTGGTGTTCTATTTGTCTCAAAATTTCATCTACAGCTTCTGATGAAGGCTCATCTGAATTTGCTAGAATTTGATCGATCTCGTTTACGCGCTGCTGGTGTTCTATTTGTCTCAAAATTTCATCTACAGCTTCTGATGAAGGCGGATCTGAATTTGCTAGAATTTGATCGACCTCGTTTGAAACGGCTTGGGATGCTAAAATATCGTCTAAGATCTCACTATCAGAAGCTAATTCATCTACTTCACTCAGTTCGCTTAAATCAAACCAGTCAGTTAACAGATTTTCGCAGGATGGATGAAGAGGGGGGGTTTCATTATCTAAAATTCGATCTAACAAATCTACGTTTAATTCATCATCTACTTCAAACAAATCTGAAAGGTCATCAAACCAATTTTCACTCATGATACAAAAGACATTAAAAACCTACTAAAAATGAAGAAAAAAATCTGCGTCGTCCTTTTACAGAGCCAGCACTTGTTGGACCACTTCGACCAGGCCTGAGTTGACTTGCAGAAGCAAGTACGCCATCTTCATTCTGTTTAGCCGTTGAATCGGTGAAAGACGGATGTTTTTCTTCTTCTTCAACCGTTTTTCTGATGAAAAAATAAATAAAAATAAATAAAATGAACGAGCTTTTAATAAATTATATATATAAATTTAACTTACTCTGTACAGGTGCAGGAGGTGGTGCGTTCTCTTCGTCGGTCGTGGGTTGTTCTGAGAGGATAAAAAACATCATCTTTTTTACTTCAAAATTTAATATACTCTGCGGAGCTTTTTGTGAAACAGCTTACCGGCTGGCTGCTCAGGACCACGTTCAGCGGTTTCAGAGTCGTTGTCGGATTGTTCTGAAAGAATAAAAATAATGAAAAATATGAACGAATCATCTTTGAAGTAAATAACCACCTTTTTATAAATCTCTTACCCTGTGCAGGAGAAGGGGGAGGAGGAGGAGGAGGATGAGGTGGTGTGGGCGGAGACATTGAAGCGGCTGTCGGATGTTGTTCTGAAAGTATAAAAAACAACGGTAAATGTGAATGAGTCATCTTTGACTTATTAATCAGTTGGGTTTTTTTTTATCGTTACCATCCGTCTGCGCATGAGAAGGGGTTGGAGGTGGTGGGGGCTGAGATATTGGGGGTGCGTAGGCCGTCGGCCTTTGCTCTGGAGAATAAAAACGATAAATATGAACGACACATCTCTGACTTATTAATCGCTATTTTGTAATCACTTACCAACTTCGAGGATCGTCTGTGGCGTGATGGTCCTGTAACGAACAGCTTTCACGTTCGCATTCGCGTGTGATCTGACGGTATGGCTGGGCTGATACGAATGTAAGACGGTTCGGCTGGTGGATGGAGGCGTGGTTGGGTAAAAGTTATCACTTCCGGGGTAAGGTTGAACCCCCTCCTTTTCTGTAAAATGAGATATTTCTCAGCTGAAGAAAAGAACGTTACGTATATATTTATAAAATCCACTCACTCAGATTCTCGACCGCACGATTAATTTTAGACAAATCATCCAGAGGGACCGGAGTTTTACAAGTTAATTCCTCAATAGGAATTTCTTCCCACTCGCCGTCCGATATGACAATAGCGTCTGAAAATAAAGATGTTAAACCAGAAAGAGAAAAAAAGATTTGCGTCTTAAGTTAAAAACTTACCCGTCATCTTAGCTTGTTACACCTCAAATCACGACTCCGAAAATGCGGTTTTACATTTTATACAGCTGTTTAAAAAAATCTTGAATAGAAAACGGTTGCGATTGGTCGAAAAAAAATGTTTATAAACAATACATAGTCATTTGCTTTGTTGTATAGGTAGACAAATGTCTGAATTGGTGTTTAGAGTTTTGTGTGTGTGTGTGTGTGTGTGTGTGTGTGTGTGTGTGTGTGTGTGTGTGTGTGTGTGTGTGTGTGTGTGTGTGTGTGTGTGTGTGTGTGCGTGCAGATCCAAAAAAATAATACCGGACCGGTTTTGTACCGGACATTTCTTCCTGAAATCGCTTATGAAAAATCTGTTGCGTTGTCAAGCCAATCTCATCATGTCTCAATTCGAACGTTGTTTTTAGCAGAGGAAGGCTATATTCAAAACACGTATCCATCGGTTCTTCTTCTTCGCTCGTGTGTAAATCCGTTTACGACATGCATGTGCCTTAGTTTAACTATTCTGAGAGGTATGACATTAAAGGTTTGACCAGAGGTACGTCTGCTCTGAGACTTTACTAATCCACCCCTCCCAAAAAACAAACCTCATAAACAGCTTTTTATTTATTTCAGCTGTTATAGGTCCTACAAAAAGGATCAAATCTTTTCTTTGAGGCAGGAAGCAATGTGTGTGTGTGTGTGTGTGTGTGTGTGTGTGTGTGTGTGTGTGTGTGTGTGTGTGTGTGTGTGTGTGTGTGTGTGTGACAGTGAAAACAAAATGTGACACTAAAGGCAGGAGGCGATGGTTAAGCTTTCACTGCTGATGATGACGAACCAAAGATGCTGTTCACCTAAATAGCTCTTTGAAACAATAGCAAGTCATTTGCTTTTGTGAATTGTTTCCATGCCGACTAGGTTAGAATGAACCAAATCTTTGTTTTAAAACTTCCCCGCCACCTGCAAAAAAAAAAAGGAAGTCATTTGCTTTGTCAGAAGTCGCTGGCCGTGTAAAATTGTTTAGAATGAGCTTTAAGAAAGCTCAACAGATCTTTGTTGAACCAACTTCCAGACACTCTTTCAAACAAATCCACCTGCAGAACAATACAGAGTAATTTGCTTTGTGAGTTGTCGACTAAAAGCTCACGCTGAGGTAAGGATCAACTTTTATTCTTATAGGCTTGAGTATGCAGGGTGGTTTACAACAGAACCATAAATGGTTTAGGATGGCAAACCATTGCTTTTCTGAAGTGAGAGAAATGTATGAATGGTGTTTAGAGTTGGTAACAGAGAGAGTCAGACATTTTCTGAAAGGGGAAAGTGCTTTAAATGTGTGTGTGTGTGTGTGTGTGTGTGTGTGTGTGTGTGTGTGTGTGTGTTTACAGCCTCTGATGATTCATCCATTATTTGAGGTGCTGCTAGACAGAAAGTTTTACACAATAGTTTTAGTTCTGGTCAAAAAGTGTCAGTGAGCTGCATGTAAATAACACATTTAAACACAAAGGTTAAGACTGAACATACGAAATCCAACGTGAACATATGCCAGATGGCTGAGTAAATCAAAGAGAGTATTAATGACATAGACAATGTGTCACTCTGAAGAGTTGTGTGTGTGTGTGTGTGTGTGTGTGTGTGTGTGTGTGTGTGTGTGTGTGTGTGTGTGTGTGTGTGTGTATGTGTGTGTGTGTGTGTGTGTGTGTGTGTGTGTGTGTGTGTGTGTGTGTGTGTGTGTGGGCTTACAGCCATTAATTTGATGTGCTGCTGGACTGAAAGTTTTACACAATAGTTTTAGTTCTGGTCAAAAAGTGTCAGTGAGCTGCATGTAAATAACACATTTAAACACAAAGTTTAAGACTGAACATACGAAATCCAACGTGAACATCTGCCAGATGGCTGAGTAAATCAAAGAGAGTATTAATGACATAGACAATGTGTCACTCTGAAGAGTTTGTGTGTGTTCAGCAAAAGGCTGCAAAAGTTCTTGCATTGACTTCAGCTTATGCCACTCACTCGAGAGCAAGCAGACCATCCCATCTTGTTTGCTACTTCACAAACAGATTCTTTAACTTTGAGGAGACGTACAACCATTTCATAAGTACTTGACCAGCGTGTGGGGCTGTCATTCACAGCAGTTAGGCCGCACTCATCCACTGTCAGTGAGCCATGTCATGTTAGATATAAAAAGTCCCACGAGGTTAGACTGATATAGTGTGCCAGTAAGGGCTGGTAAATGCATTATAAGGGCTGCAGCGTCATCTTGGTGCTTCATGCATCTCCTCGTGGTTCATCATTTTTTCTTAGAGCTCGGCTTTTCACCATTCGGACAGATCTGAGCTTTTAAAGAGTTATACACAATAGGATTACACTCAGAAGGGAGGGGGGCTGTGGGAACCGCTGGGTAACACAATAAGAAACTTCACACGCCATTACACACATTAGCCTATGACGTGGGGAATCATGGACATCTGGACGTTCAACAATACGCCATTGATGATGCGGCGTGGGGGGTCTAGGCCATCTGGACGATCAACAATACACATGTCCATTTGATTAATGATACGGAAGGGGGGGCAAAGATTGAACAATACACCTGTCCATTTGATTAATGATAGGAAGGGGGGGGCAAGGTCAAGGGTCAAATGAACAATAGGACTGAAAGGTCAAAGAACAATAGACCTGTCAAAATGTTTGACGAAAGGTATCTTATAATTCTCTCTTCTATTAAATGGGATGAAGTCCAGTCCTTCATATATGTGTTCCAGGTATAGGATTCCTCAGGGGCGGATCTAGGACTGAAGAAGATCCGGGGCTTAACACGCGCACGCACGAGCGCTCACATGCACATGCGCACATGTGACACGCACTAGTCAACATCACATATATATCTTGTACCACATAATTTTTAATCTGAAGCTACATATTCAGCATATTCAGGGCAGAGTATTGTTCCTGTTAGTGTTTAGTGTGAGATGATAGTAAACATTCCCTTTCTTTCTCCAACAACTTCACCTGATAGTAAGCTAACTTTAGGCAAACCAGCAGCACAACAAATATTTTCAAATAAGACTCACAAACCTGAGTCAACACCAGTCTCATCAAAGCTGGGGTTCTGTCATTGTACTTTTTGTCTAAAAAACATCCTTATGTCCATCTTCACTCGTGCGTTTCAGCCAGAGACTGCAGAAGAAGCCAGCTGCTGAAGGGCTTCTTCTTCAGTGGTGGAGGCTCAGGCAGGCTGTATACAAACTACTGCCAGCTGCGCCCTCTCTGTTGGACTTTGGTACTGCATGTTACTTCCGCGATTTAGATCCGGGGCTTAACATGAAAGATCCGGGGCTTCAGCCCAAGTAGCCGGGCCTAACGCCGCCCCTGGGATTCCTTTATTTTTCCAGTCCGGAAGGTTATTCATTTTGTTATTTTGCACAATATCAGGATTATTCCAGATAGGTGTGCGTCTGCATGGTACTAGTGAAGACTCTGTCATTTTAGATACTCCCACCATGCTGTCAGAGAGGTGCTGATATTAATACTTTTGAAGCCTTCATGTTTTCTTATGCTTGAGCTAATACATGGTATGTCTGAAAGCTCTATTGTACAGTAAAGTATCTGTTCTATATCTAACCAGGACTCATCTAGTGGGTTATCTTGCAACCATCTTGGTATATATTGCAGCCTGTTGGCCAAGAAATAATAATAAAAGTTTGGTAGATCCAGTCCTCCTCTGTCTTTGGTCTTCTGAAGCGTTTTTAAGCTAATTCGTGGAGGTTTATCCTGCCAAAGGAATTTAATGATTGAGGAGTCCAGAGATCTAAACCAGTCAGCTGGTGGCTTGTTTGGGATAATTGAAAATAAGTAATTTATTCTGGGCAAGACCATCATTTTAAATGTATTAACTCTCCCCATGAGTGATATCGGTAAGGATTTCCATCTTGCAAGATTATCTTCCACTTTCTTTAAAAATGGGATGTAGTTTAGTTTGGTTAGATCTGCCAACTTGGGAGAGACATTAATTCCCAGGTATGTGATATTCCCTGACTCCAATTGTGTATTAAGCAAATTAACAAAAGAGAAATTAATTGGTAGAACTGTGGATTTTAACCAGTTTATAGAGAAATCTGAAACTCTTGAAAAAGAGATAATCAGTTCTATTGCTTGGGAGAGAGAGGATTGAGAATTCCGGAGAAAGAGTAAAACATCATCTGCATAAAGACTGATCTTATGTTCTATTTTCTTACATTGAATGCCTTTAATACCTGTTGTTTGCCTAATTGTTGCTGCTAGTAGTTAGATAAAGATATTAAACAGTGTTGGGAGAGTGGGCATCCCTGCCTGGTCCCCCTCTGAAGACAGAAGCTGGCTGATATTTGGTCGTTTGTCCTGACACATGCTGTTGGTGAATTGTATAATGTTTGTAGCCAGTTTATGAAGACGTTCCCAAAACCAAATTCATGTAAAGTTGCAAATAAGAACTTCCAGTTAACTCTATCAAAAACCTTTTCTGCATCTAGAGATATTACACTAGTTTCTATGTTTCTACTGTAAGAGAAGTCTATCAGATTAGGTAATTTACGTGAGTCTGTAGATGACTGTCTACCCTTAATAAAACCAGTTTGGTCAGGGTGCATTATTACCTTCTCTAATCTTTTTGCCAGGGCTTTACAAATTATTTAGAGATCAACATTAATAACCCCCAAATTCCACTACCTCCGCTGCGCTCCGCTCCGACACGAACGCCGGAGCAAAATCGGTCCCGTTCTAGTCAATCAGAGCAATTCCACCACTGCGGCCGTGCTCCGGCCGTGCTCCGGCAGTGCGGCACCGTGCGCCGCCCTCTGTTCCGGCATCCGGCAAAAATAGAATCGATCCTATTTTTGCCGGACGCCGGAGCACCTCCGCATTCAATGGACAGAAATCACAAATGCCCAACAGGAAAAGGAGCAAGCAGAACTTCCGTTTTTCACAATACATCGATAAACAAAAGGCGTTTTTTGTTTCATATGCACAGGTTTAACAACTTTTAACAACTATCAGTGGCGGCTGAAGTTTAAATGCACAAAAGTAAGCCATAAATACAGTTTCCACTATCAAAGTAGTCACACTTTGTTGATCCAAACACTGCTGATCTCTCAACACAAATGATGGACAGATTAAGCAGTTCATGCCGATGCTTCTCCCACACAACTGGTGTTTGGATCTAACTTCCGCGTTTATTGCTCGGACTGTATCACAAGATCTCGAAAATCCCGCGCATGCTTGTTTGCCCACCTCAGGTCTCCGCACCGGAGCGGAGCCGTTGTAGAGCGGGTACCAGTAAAAATTGAGTTCGGAAGCGAGCGGCTGCGGAAGGCGGGGGCGGACCGGAGCGGAGCGGAGCGGAGCGGAGGTAGTGGAATTTGGGGGTTAGAGAAATTGGGTGATAGCTGGTAGGAAATGCAGGGTCTTTGCCTGGTTTTAACAAGAGACTAATATTGGCTGAATTCATGTTTGGCTGTAATCTGCCGCTCTCTTTGATTTCCCTCACCATTCTGAAGACTGTTGGACCCAAAATGATCCAGAATTCTTTGTAGAACTCTGCTGGAAACCTGTCTGGACCTGGAGCCTTCCTATTAGGCATGGATTTAAGGGCTTCCTGGAGCTCAGCTGATGTTAGTGACGAGTACTGCAGTCTCATTTATCAAACATTGCGTAGAATCCTTACTAAAACCGTACTTAAGCTCAGCAAAAAAAAAGTACTTACGCCAAGTAGGTTTGTGATCTATCAAACATGGAGTACGCACACCTTCACGCAATCTCCGCTTCATAAATTGAAGACTAATGAGAATGTTTCTCAGCTGCATTTTAGTCACATCCCGCCCTCACCACAGCCACTTACTGCCATAAATAGTCAATGCAAAGTGCCTTGTGGATCTCATGCATATACATAAGCCGGCTGTTGCAGCGCTCCGCCAATGACGATGGCGACCGTAGATCAAGGCAAATTAAGGAAGCACAATTTCACAGAAGCAGAAATTGAGGTACCTGTGGGTGAGGTGGAGAAATGAAAGGAAGTGCTTTTGCAAAACAAATAAGAGAAAATCCACAGAGTGGCACAGCGTTGCTGAAGCCGTCAATGTTGTGAATTCTTCAGAGAGATCTGTGGCGCATATTTTAAAAAATGGTCCAATTGGGATTAGATCCCTAGACTCCCAGATGAAAGTCGTGCGCGCTAACCAGTCAGCCAAACGGAGATCTTCTTTGTCCAAGCAGCCAAGGTGCATGATCTATCGGATCACAGTGACAGGACACACACTGTCACAGACGCATGACATTCTGTCTCAATCTGTCCCCCTGCTGATATTCTGCATTCCGTATTCTGCACTTCAGGCTGTGTGTATGTGTGCGTGCATGTGTGTGTGAGTGTGCGTGCATGTGTGTGTATGCGTGCGTGTGTGTGCGTGTGGGGGGTCTTGTTCTGTGAGAAAACAAAGCAGTACAAGTGATAATGCTGCAGGATTTCATAATTGTATCCTTCTCAGCAGCAGCACTGCAGGTGCTCTCCATGTCCAACATGTGTGTAAGCCAGCTCCTTAGTCAACTTAAAGTTGTGCACATTTTTCCGCTAAGTTTTCTTTCATAAATCCCAAAGTTTGCGTGGAAAGTTGCTTATGCAATTTTCCGACCCCGTTTTGTGCGTGAGCAAGCTTGATAAATGAGGCCCCTGGACTGTAGCTTGGCTGTCTGATAATTTAGGAAGTGCTATCCTGTCAAGGAACTCATTGATCTCGTTATCTGATGGGTTTATGTGTGGTGAGTACAAAGTTTGGTAGAAGTCTCTGAAAGTGTGGTTTATTTTTTCAAAATCATAAACTATATTCCCGGTTGAGTCTTTAACCTTTAACACCGGTTGAGTCTTTAACCTTTAACAGCAGATATAGTAGTTTTCTCTTTATTTTTAACTGGTTAGCTAATACTTTTGAAGCCTTCATGTTTTCTTAATATTACCTGATTTTCCGGCAGCATACATGTCAGGACCTGGTCACATGTAGATCACATGTGACCAGGTACACACAGGTTCTGTTCAATCCTTCAGTTTAGCTGCTGTCCTAGTGTCCCTTTAGTCACCCTGTTCCTCTTAAGTTTAGCAATTAGGTCTTCAGTCAGTTTTGTTACTCATCCATCCTCCTGTGTTGGTCTCCTCTAGTGTTTACTTCTTGTCATTTTTTTAAATCAGTCAAATCATCCTCCTGTTTCCTGTTTATTCATTCTAGTGTATTTAGCATTTAGTTCTAGTGTCTGTTGTTACTGTGTTGTATTGTTTCAATATAGTTGTTCAGTTTTAGTCCTCTAGTGTTTTTGCATTGCCTCTCATCCCTCAGCTAAACCAGTCACACCTGTAGGCCATTCTCATCAGTAATCAGTGCACCTGCTCCCGCTGTCTCCGCACACCTCCTCAGCAGTATTTAAATCCAGTCATGTTCATAGCTCCTTGCTTGTTCCTTGTGTGCGTAGTTTGCTCCTGCTCCAATAAATACCTTTAATTTTTTTAAAAGACCTTACCTGGCTGCCTCCTGGATCGTCTTGCCTTTTGGATCCTACAACAACCTCCACTCTATGACAGCACCGCCTTCTCAGTTCCAGCATTTCCTAAACCTTTAATGTCCCATTCACATCCTGTTTACCCACTGCATTAAGAAGTCTGATGAAAAATCATTTTCTCAAGTCATTTCGGTCATTTTGGCAAATTAGGGCATCGGGATAAACCATGGAAATCAGCCCCAGCTGTAATTGGGTGCATGTGTAGTACAAAATATTTGTTCCTTCTTGAGCAAATAAAGCACCTAAATGAACTAAAACATATTTTGGTCAATATTTGGAGTCATTCCATCCATTTTCATCCACTTACCTGGGGTCGGGCGGCGGGGGCAGCATCCTAACCCCTTCTTTCCACCGGAGCCGTCATCAGCACGTTACTGCAGCAGCACGTCATAGCTGCTGATAGGAACCGCTGTGGTCAACAGAACCTTTTACACCGGAGCCGTCAGCAGCGCGAGTCGGCCGCATCTCAGGTGGAGCATGTGGCGGCCCTTACGCGCCGGTTCTATTTTCTACGCACGACGCCTCTGAAACGGGTCAAGTTCGACATTTTTGGGGAAGGAAAGACAGGAAATCGGACGCGGAAAAGGAGCGAAGCTCCCGAGATTTTCAGAATAAAGAAACGTACTGCCTTCCGGTTGCTTTACTTAAAAAAAAAGTTACTAACTGTGCGGCCCCGTGAGAAGTTATCACCTAGCTAGCGGCCTCCTTTGTTTTTCAGGTCCGTATTGGCGATTATGAAACGGACAGAACATAAAACACAAACCTTTTGGAGCCATGTTGTAGTTTTCTCCTGCTTGTTGTTGTGTTTACTGACGAAGTCACTCGTGTGACTTCGTGCTCTGTCGGTGACAGCTGCTCCCCTGCTGCTTCGCGTCTCGTGGGAAGGGCCAAGCAGCAGTTTACGCGAGCAAGACGTGCTGCTGCAGTAACGTGCTGCTGACGGCTCCGGTGGAAAGAAGGGATAAGAGGCCCAGACTTCCCTCTTGTCAGCCACTTGGGCCAGCTCTAAGGGAAAGTCAAAGTATTCCCTGGCCAGATGAGAGACAGACAATATTGAAGGTTTCATACATTTGTACCTAAAAGTCATCTAAAAAAACACATATTAGAAAGTAAACCTCAAATCTCACTAAGATTAATCAAACTCCAAAGTTTTCTGAATCAGAAGAAGAGTGATTTGAAATTAAGGAGACAGAACTGAATGTGGAGGCGTGCTGAAGTGGATGTGTCAGATGAACATATGGCTAGAGACTGAGTGGCTAACCAGTGGCCATATGCAATCATCTAATCATGTTTATGGCCATCAAAAAGCTGCAGATGATGATTAGCTTATCTGTAAAGCTGTCTGGCATTCATATGAAAAGCATACATCTGAGCATGTGCCTTTGTTGCTCAGCAATCTGCTGAGATTCCTCCTCTGAGGCCTGTCTGATGATCTTCTAAATCACTTCGCTTTATTAGCGTTAGATTTTACTGCAGTATTACACAAACATTTCAAAGTTTTCTTTTTCTTCTTTACAATAAACTTCAGCCCTGTTCACCCTTGGTATTTCTTCGACCATCACATTTCAACATTTTAAAAGCCGCAAAAAGTCTTTCAAGCTTCTTAGAGGTCAAAAGTGAAAAACGGAAGAAAATATAAACTATAGGAAATTAATCCTTTGATCCAGGAAGAATGGAGGAACTCAGGCCCGTACCATAATAAGCCTAGCAGCTCAGTAGAATACCATGTCTGCTCATACCTTTAGATTGGATTTCCACTTTGACAGTCAACTGCTTCAGTGATCTGTACATGTATTTATAAAGCAACTTCTAGAGTTCTACAACCCCTTAACCAATTTACAACACACCAGTCATTCATCCATTCACACACCAAAGGTGATGAGCTCCATTGTAGCCACAGCTGCCCCGGGGGACACTGACAGAGGCAAGGCTGCCCTACACAGGCACCACCAGTCCCTCTGACCACCAGCAGCAGGAAAAGAGGGTAAAGTCGTGCCCAAGGACACAACTGTGACAGACTGAGTGGGACTCAAACCTGCAACTCTCTGGTTATGGGGTGGGCACTTAACTCCTCTGCAACCGTTGTCCCTAACATCCCCAGTGAGTTTGTAATCAGATTTCTATATTGCTAAATTTCTTTCTAACCTTTACAAGAGTTACAAAACTTATGTTGCAAGATGGAGAAGCGAGTGCCCAGGTGGGATTCAATCCCCAGACTCCTGAGTGAGAGTCACCAGTCAGCCAAAGGGAAATCACTGTGGCCAAATAGCCAGGGCACATGATCAATCGGTGACAGGATGCTCACCCTGTCACACTTACATGATGTAATAAATTATTTCTGTGGACATTTAAATTGATAGTGCATGACGGCAAACACGCTTGTGAGGGTTTTTTTTAAGTATTTTTAGAGTTTTGTTTGGCAAATTAGTGAACAAACCTACCTGATGTAAAATATCACCATGAAACAAAATCAACTCCAGTCGCGATCAAACCAATAAATGAACACTAAACATCTAAAAGGGTAAAAACATACATTTCACACTAGTAACTCGATAAAGTGGACCTCTAGTGTTTAACAATTATGAAACCACAACATTTGTGAAACAACATCTTTTAAAAGTTCAGTCATTATTTCAGTGCATTTGCAGTCATCTCTAGTATAAATGAATGCCTCTTGAGTTGATCCATGTAGGAAAAAAAGCTCTGGTGCTTCTGTTCTCAGAAGAAGAACACAATCATGGAAGAGGGAAGCAGAAAACAGCAGAATTTGGAGTCTTATTTTTTGATATTCTGAATCTCACCTCTGATTGGTTTAAAGCAACATGCCTCTACTGTCTCTTTCCATTGCTTGGTTCCTTTCTAAACACAGCATAGTAAAGATTTGATTTTACCTTTTAAACTGACAAGTTTCCTTCGAGCAACGTCGATGTTGGTGGTGTCTTCTTCGTTAATCTGCGGGCAGCAGAGCACGGTGTCGCCCTCTACTGCCTGCACCCTCCTCACTGATGACGATGTCAAAGGCAACACAGAAAGAATAATAATGGTGAAAACCCACAACATAAACACACCAACAATACCATACATGACAGTCAAAAAAGACTAGTACACCTAAAAGACAAGGCATCAGGACAAAAGTGTGGCATCATATTTAAAATCCCATGCAAACTATCCAATAAAGCATATATAGGGGAAACTGGACACCAACTCAACACACGAATATTAGAACATAGAAAGGAGTGTGAGAAAGAAACAAGTGGAAGACACACAAGAGCAGCAAAGCAAGAAGCAGAAAGTACAAAATAGAAATCAGCTGTAACAGACCACTGCACCAGAGAAAATCATATGATGGACTGGGACAGAACAAGGATCATGAACACAGAACCAGAAATGTAAAAGATTAAGGAAGAGGCTGAAGCGATATGAAGACGTGGACCCAGGCCCATGAAGAGAGATGATGGAGTTTACACACTGGATCGCTCATGAGACTGTGTCATCAGCGAGGAGGGCACAGTAGAGGGCGACACCATCCTCTGCTGCCCACAGATAAACAGAGAAGGAAGTGACGCCACCAACATCGATGGTGCTCTGAGAAAGGCTACAGTGTTAGCTGAAACTTGTCAGCTTAAAAGGTAAAACAAATCTTTGCTAGGCTGTGTTTAGAAAAGAACCAATCAATGGATTTTTACAGATTACACAGAACAAATGTAAAGAAGAAACTACTGACTCTGTTTGCTTTGCAACGTTGATGTTTTCTCTAGTTTATCTCCACAAATAAGAATCCTGGAGCAGTTATTCTATGAGGTGGAGTAGCTAATGCTAACTGTTAGCTTCCACTAGTCGAGATTTGCTCTGCTCTCTCCTAGACGCTAAACCAACAACAGCCTCCCTTCCCCAGATGCGAGCAAAGATGGATGAGGCCATGAATGCTAATTTGATATTATGATGTGCTATTGACTGGCTATTGTAATTTGAGTGAATATTCAAGTTTTATTTTCAACATTTAGCATAATCTCAAGACCACCTGATGCCCTCCCACACCCCTTCTATATTCATTCTCTCCTTCATGATTGACGATGTCCACCAACATCTTCCTCCCCTGTCCCACATGGATGAAGATACTCGGCCCCTCACACTGATCCTCTTTCTTCTCTGTTCTATTCTGTTGTGACCTCACACCTATCATCAAACTATCAGAATTTATCTAGATATCCAAATCTTGCCAGCTTGACCCTTTATTTAGTTAAATCCCCCTTCTCCTGCCTCTTTATTAAAATTCATTTCTGTTCTTCACTTTTTGCTTATCTTTTTTCCAAGACTGCAGTCAAATTTCAGATTAGGAAACCTGGTGAAAATCCACATGATCCAAATGCTTTCAAACCGATTTCTGATAGGATTTTTTGCACAGTTTGCTAATGATCTAGCAGGGGTCACCAACTGTGGTGAAGCTGAGAGCTACTGCACGATTACTGAGCCATATGAAGGGCTACCAGGTTGATAGACAAAGTGTTGTCCTGTGCACAATACTGACTTTTGAAGTAGAATAGATTAAAGTTTAACTAAACGTCATGTATAATAAACATATTTTAAGGCTTTTTAACAATATAATCTCCAAATATATATATCAGTGCAACTGAGATCAAAAAACGTCTCTTTGGGCTTGTCCTTTCAGGGGTCGCCACAGCCAATCAGCTTTTTGTATTTAATACTGCATGTCTAGTGCATCCTCTACCCTCAGACCAACTAACTTCATGTCCTCTTTCACCATCTCAGTCTGTCCTCTCTGACTTTATCTCCAAAACATCCAACAAGCTGGTCCTCTGATGGACTCATTCCTGATCCTATCCATCCTCCTCACTCAAAGAGAACCCCAACATCTTGATCTTTGGAACCTCCTGTTATGTTGTCTAACTTATCCTCATGGACCATCCAACATGGCTGCTCTCACTTCTGTTTTCTACGCCTTTGCTTTATTTTTGCTGAAACCCTTTTTTCACACACATCACCCATTTTAATGTTTCTTCACCTCTTTTCCACCTCCTCTGTTGCTTTGGACCATGAATCTTAAGCCCTTAAAGTCCTCTACTTTCTTTACTTCTACTCTGTGTAACATCACTGATCCACTTTAACTGTTCTCTTCCATTTACACACATGGATTCAGTCTTCATTCCTTTCTGCATATCTCCTCCTCTCTAGATCTTCCTCTACATGCAACATGCTCCCACAGCAGATCACTATGTCATCTGCAAACATCAAAGTCTGTGGAGATTTCTGTGTAACATCTTCTATCAGCCTGTCCATCACCAAAGCAAACAAGGAGGGACTCAGAGCCGATCCTTGATGCACTCACAGCTCTCATCCATGTTCTTCACCACTCTTAAGCCTAATTTATACTTCTCCATTTGTGTCTCTTCCTCGTGGAGCTGACGGAGAAGTATAAAATAGGCTTAATACTTTTTGCTTACTCCAGAACTCCTCATGCACCACAGCTCCTCTCTCAGCACTGTCACAAGCTTCTAACCTCTCCTGTACGTCTCCTTTAGCATCCATGAAACAAAGGTAGCACCTGTAGAACTCTCTTAGCATCAAACTGTTCTGCTGCTCACAAATGTTCATTTCTGAAGCTTAGCCTAGCATCCACCACTCCTTCCCAGAGTTTCACTGTATAAGTCATTAGCTTTGTTCCTCTGAAGTTCCCACAATTTGTAAACCACCCATGATTTTAATTACAGAAAGAGTGATTTAAAAAAATGTTTATATTTATTTAGCCATAGAAAATAATATTTTACACTTTGCTGAGCGGTGAATCATGCTATTTTTAGAACAGGCCTGAGGGCACCTTAGGGCTCCTGATGGCACCCTGTTGGTGACCCCTGATCCACATAATAGTGTTCCTTGTGAACACTTCTCATATCTTTTGTTCTTCAGACCCACACAGTTTTCTGAGCTGCCGGCTTTGGTTTTGTGTTTCTACTCATCTTCCTTGTCTGACTGCTGCTTTGACATCACCTTTCATGCACCAGAGGCAACTTGGGACTGTGGAGGATCCAGAGGAGAGAAAATATCAGCAGAAGCGCAATATTTGGGTTTAAATAAATAGCACAGCCAGTCAGTCAGGTCAATGCTGAAATGAGAAAACAGGTCATTCTCAAATCTCTACACACAAGTGTGTGTGTGTGTGTGTGTGTGTGTGTGTGTGTGTGTGTGTGTGTGTGTGTGTGTGTGTGTGTGTGTGTGTGTGTGTGTGTGTGTGTGTGTGCGCGCGCGTGCCTGTGTGTGTGTGTCTTTGTGTCTGCACAGTTGTGTGTGTGTCACAAAGTCATGAATGTTAAAACCAATTAAAGTCCTTGAAAATTAGCCTGTCACACACAATCCTCCAGAGCCGCATCAAAAAAAGTTGAGCAGCTTTTCTGA
This sequence comes from Nothobranchius furzeri, assembly GCF_043380555.1. NCBI lineage: Eukaryota > Metazoa > Chordata > Actinopteri > Cyprinodontiformes > Nothobranchiidae > Nothobranchius > Nothobranchius furzeri. The sequence goes on along the minus strand of NC_091741.1, from coordinate 62,452,850 downwards.
GGTCTGAAGCTGATTTGACTGCAGGGCCCAAAGTTTTAAAAGTCAATTAGCTCCTTTGTATCCAAGGACAAAGCCTGACCACAAAATAAGTGTTACTGATCTTATCGTAGTAACAGACAACTTCCCACTGCAGGAAATCCTGGAAAACGATTAACAGATACTTTTTGTCAATACGTGTGACTGAATAACATTTCTACTTTTAGACATTGGATTTAACTATCTCTGCAGAATTTTTAAGTTAGATATTCAGTTTATTTCGGATTTAACACTTTAAACTGGCAGGTCAGCCCCTTGGGACGGCACAGCGTTGACCTTTTGTCTGGCACAGAGGACAGCTGTGAGTTTATTGAAGACTTTGCAGCTGGATGAGTAGAATGAGAAGTAAAAGAATAATGAGAGGTATTTAGGTGAAGCAGCGCTAACATGTCCTGCTGCTGCTGAGTGCTACACAGCAGGACTTCCTGTGACACAATAAAAGTAGTTTCTTACAGAAATCTAAAACTTCATCATCCACACACAGTCTGTCAGAGCTATTGTGATGTAAAACTGTAGTGTTACTCTGTCTTTTTTTTTTAAATATTGTGTAACTATGAAAGGTGGAATATGGAACACGAACACCAAAGTGACATCTAGTGTGTGGAGGTTGTAGTTGCAACAATCGAAGATACTTTCCAGCCGTCGGGAAAGAAGGTTTGCTGCCAAAACCTGAAATGTTTATTTGGGTCTATCTGTTGTAGGCTTCACCTAAACTCACTCTGGTTTTAAATCTTTTATGGTCGCTTCTTTTCTGAGGAGGATAACGACATCTTCTAGGCTCAGAAGCAGCTGCTTGACTTGCCAAGCCTGCAACTTTCCACAGTTTCAGCCTCGCTGTGCCGAGCAGACTTTTCGGACACCAAAATGGTTCCCTCTATTAGCTGGTATGTAAACATAAAACCAGTGTTGTCTCCGTCTAAATAAATATTTGATCATTTTTTTATTAAAATACATATATTTAAATATCTTAATATTCTCAAAAATTGGATACATTTCTTTTGGACTTTTGAAATTTGGTTAGTCATCCACATAATGAAACAATTTATTAACTTAAATATAATGGAAATCACAAAATGTGTTAATTAGAAAATCAGAAAAAGAATCTGGGTAAATAAAATGGAAATATTATCTTAACTCTCTCAGGCTCAAAATAAGTTTTGATAAAAGGACGAACAACTGAGTCCTTCAGGGGCACTTCTGAGTTAAAAAATGCTCATTAAATACGTATGTGGAATAACCAGGCAGGTAGGTTTTAACTGTTGCTAATCTGCAACGCCTGCCTCCAGAGGGTTAATAATAGCAATATTTAAAAGTGAAAATAGAGAAAATACTTGCCAGCTGGTGGCACCTGTGTTTGACAGCCTCGTTTCCATCAGTGTGCCCAATGGCAGCTATGGTTACATCACAGCTCATCATCACCAGCGTGTGAATGTGTGTATGAATGGGTGGATGACTGATTGTGTTGTGAAGTGCCTTGGGGGGCTACAACCCTAAGAAGGTGATAAACAAACATTGGCCATTTAAATAAATATCCATCCATAAAATCTCTGATAGACAATAAAAGTATTGAGAAAAGGTTCAGTGTTATAAAAGTGTCACACTCTAATCATCTAATGAATCCAAAACACCTGCAAAAGGTTCCTGAGCCTTTAGATGGTCTCTCAGTCTAAACCGAATTACTGAAATAAATGGACTTTTGCATCACATTCTCATTTTTCAAGTTTCACCTGTATACAGCATCAGCGCCCCTACTGGTTGAACTGAGTATTGCATTTTGAGGTGTGCATGCTTTGTCTCAGCTACAGGGGTCACCAACGCCGGTCCTCGAGGGCTACCGTCCGGCCCTTGTTAGCTGTTTCTTTGTTTCCACACACCTGATTGAAAACATGCTAAGGACAGGATTAAATTACTTAATCCATGAGTGGTAGAGCAGGAAACAAAAAAATCTAGCAGGATGGTAGCCCTCGAGGACTGGAGTTGGTGACACCTGTTTAAGCAGATGATCAGCAGAGACACACAGGCTGCTGGAGACCGAAAACTCAAGCTGGAAAACAAACTAAGGTCAAAACAAAATGTGAATAAGGACAGAAATGGACTACAGTTGCTCTTAAAGACGTACACAAGAAGCTTGTTTATTTATTTGTATATTATTGTCTACTTTATCTGTAAATTTGATAATTGACTTTGTTTGGAAAACTTCTAGATTGGAGAAGGAAAACTGTTATGGAATTGTAGTAATTTTCCAACTATACTGGATGTAGTAAACCATTGACCAGGTCACGAGGTCAAAGCATTTTAAAATCACCAGTGACCTGTGAGACTCAAATAAGATGCTGCTAGTGTCTAATTGCCATATATATCACAGCCTTTGGCCCTTGAACACGGGTCAGAACCAAAGATAAAGGACCCATCTTCGGCCAAGGTGGTCCACGTGTGTCCCAAGTGAACAATTCTCATAAACTGAAGTACAGTAGTCTTGTAGATGTGCAGTAGAGAACTAAAGAGCTCTTGATGTGGGCCTGAATCTGTTCTTTAATGATGATTTAAATAGAGCCCAGTTACAATGAGCAAATCTGAGTAAGCACAGCCAAATCAAACCAGTCCAACAACCCAGCGCTCACTCTGTTGCTCCAGGGCACCTCACTGACTTCCAAGGAACACGAAGATAGATACTAAATATATTCCCAGTGACTCTCAGGTAATCAGAGACTTCTGTTGCCCAGAGAATGCTCGGTCTAATTGCACTTTGATAAGATGAGCTGCCGAGTCTCTCCGAGAAAGCCATGGAGGAGCTTCCCTTGTGAACTGGAACTCTCACATCTTCTCTGATGAAACACAAAACAGGTGAACAGAGTGAAGTCAAACCAAAATGTAAATAATGACTTTTGAAACACAATAACCCATCTGTTTATGCTTATGTTATCTACTTGTTCTCTTTCTTTTTGAATCCCAGAGCATTCTCCTCGTACGTCGGGGCAAACTTTGTCTAATCTAATTTGTCCTATTAAGGAAACCTCCTTATATGAACTACTTCTGCATTTACTCCAGTTTCTCCTACCAGAATCAAGGGAAATTGAAAAATGGATTCACAACAGCCAGTGAGTTAAAAAGGAGATCAAACAGAAGTGAATTTATTATAGACAGATATAAATACAATTCTATTCCCTTGATCTCCTTCCTCCAATCCTCCAACTTGGAGGAGTCGGTGCTAATTAGAAATGTGTTAAAATCACAAAGGATGGAGAGAAGAGATCATACAGTATTAATGAACAGAGACAGAGGGATATCATCCAATCTCAGTCTCCATTTCACCTCTCTCTCTCTCTCACACACACACACACACACACACACACACACACACACACACACACACACACACACACACACACTGTTTTTCTGCTTTTGTCTCTTCCTCCTGACGATTCCTTCAGTCTTTTTTTATCTTTTGTCTTTTAGTCCATGATTCCTTCTGCCTTTACACATTTGTTGAATTTTTCTAATGTTTTCTTATTTTTTCTTTTAATACTCCCATGTACTTGGGAGGTGCCAGCGCTCTATTAGGCAGCTGTGTTCTTGTTGGCACGGTTGGAGGCCTGGCACCGAGCCATGCTCAGAGTGTCTCAACAGCCCTCGCCCATCCGTCTGCTCGCCTAGCCCCGTGCTCTTTCATTTTTCTTCACCAGCTTGTTGTGAGCTAATCCAGCCAGCACTGTGAGTGACTCGGTATCCCTGCATTATGCTTGACTGTTACTCTCTTAGGTGATCAGAGATCAGCAAAAATGGCCCAAAGACCAATCAAAAACACCTCATTCAACTCGTCGCAGGCTGCTGTCACAAATTCACATCAAACCACTTCTGACCTGAAAGCAGCAATCTGGAGTTTCTCCCCTTTCAGGGATAACATATGATTTTATTAGATATCTGTAAGAGTGATAGTTTTGCCATGCACTGTGATATGATGTAGTCATTTTTTCTTTTTACGGAGCCTGACCCCCATCCTGTAGAGCAGTGGTTCCCAACCTTTTTCCCAAGGGACCCCGTTTTTTACCAGTAAAATGTTTGACGACCCCCTCCCATTCTCTCTTCCAGTACAAACATTATTAAGAAATGATAAAATTGTTCAAGCACATTTTAATATGCTTTGATTCAATAGATAACAGTAATAGTAGGCTCCAGTACAGAACAAAGTCATTAACAAAACCAAACAGAGCATAATGTGCTTGACAGTTTGTATTACTTTTCTGAACACATTGTTTCTTGTAAACACTGATAAACAATCATTCCTTTCAATAAACGTTTGACACATAAAAAATACACTGAACAAAATGTACTTAAATGTGTATATTACTGTTTATACTAGATTATTTACTGTAAACGCTGTGATTAATCAACCAGTCCTATCTTTAATGAACTTTTGACACTTGAAAATAAAACAGTCAGCTGAGCAAAATGTTCTTAAAAGTGTGTTACTTTTACTGTACTGATTATTTCCTGTCTTAATATCAGTAAACTTTTCACTCATGAAAAAAATGTGAGCAAAATGTAGGCTATAAACAAGTAATAAATGAAGTTTTAACCCCTTAAAGCGGAGAGGTCCTGACGACCCACTGAGAGGCTTTGGCGCCCCCTTGTGGGGGTCGGGACCCCCAGGTCAGGAACCACTTCTGTAGAGCCCCATCCAATTTGAACTGACCGCCACTCAGCATAGCCAATAGTGATTGACATCTAATCTACAGATGTCAATCACAGAGCATGTGTGCATATTTGAAGAAGTATTCAGACAGATACAGAGTTTGTGACATTTCTTGATGACAAGTACGGCTTTAAAATATTTATGTACAATGTCTTTCAGCTCATTCAGACGCATTCACAGGTGTTGCTTCAACATAATCAAGAAAGCAGGGAGAAATGGCTTAAAGGTGTGGGACACCAGTTTTACCAATACAATTGCATTGGTCTCTAGTGGGAATGAATGCCTTGCAAGTCGTACTGAGGGGGGGAAAAGCTTAGATGTGCTTATTTGAGGACATCAGGACATCTTGCCTCAGATTGGATAAAAGCAACGTGACTCTGTACTGACTCAATTTGCTCTGCAACATTGATGTTACAAATAACTCAAGCTTGAAGGAGTTCTGCTGTGTGGTGGAGTTGTTAATGCTAACAGTAAGCTTCTACTAGCTGAGACGTTCAATGCTGTTTCTTGGACACTAGACCAACAACAGCCTTCCCCGTCATGAGTCAAGATGAATTAATGTTAAGTGACAGCATGACGTAGATCTGTCAGGCTTTTCAAATTCTAGAGTTTCATCGTCTATTTGTTATCTGAAGCTAATGCAGGAGATTTTGCTTTGAAGCATCCAGATGGAGTATTAAGATTAGTACCTTCATCAAAAACCTGCCACATCCTCTCCTATATTCTCATACCACCCTCAGGTGGAGGGTCCTCAGGTGACAAGGGCCAATTTAATTTCATATGAATAGTTTTATTTTATAAATCTACATAGTAAAATAAAACTGATTGTTATGCAGTTGTTACATTAATGTCTGTCTGTCTCTGTCAGTGCACCCCAGGGCAGCTGTGACTACAATGTAGCTCATCCCCACCAGAGCGTGGAAGTGTGTGTGAATGGGTGAATGACTGACTGGTTGTGTTGTAAAGCACCTTGGGGGGCTCCAGGGCTCTAGAAGGCACTATATCAAATACAGGCCATTTACTATTTTAAAAATATTTAATTAAACTCAGTTTATTTATAAAGCACCAAATCACAGCAAGAGTCGTCTCAAGGCACTTCAAAAAGTAAACTTTCCAGTACAGGTCAGTTCATTGAGCCAATCAGAAAAGAGTTTGCTGTATGAGGAACCCAGCAGACTGGTGTCAGTGCCTTTACAGCAATCCTCATACTAAAGCAACAACAGAGGTAGCTTCTACCCTGTTTGTGTAGACAGTAAATCATTTACAGGTAGCTAAACTGACTCTTCAAATAGGTGCACTGGTGCTTTATTCCCCTGAAAACCACTTCAAAGGCATTCATTCCTTCTATAGAGACCACTACAAATAAAGTTGACCTTTGAAAATAATAAATCAAAAATGTTTCCAAGGGAATTGTTGTGGTTTATCTGATTTCCATACTCTCATGTAGTTTCCAGGGTGACATCCCTGCTGCTGACATAACTTGTCTGTGGAGGAAAAGCATGGCGATTCGTTGTCCCACATTGTTGCAGCTCTGCTACCCTGAGGCACAGGAATACTGTCTATTTGCTTGTCTCACCTGTTTGTAATTGTAGGTTTATACCTGAAGATCAGATGTGTTCATTGCATACTATAACTACAATTGGAATTATTCTTTATTCCGTTAGCATGTAGAGCATTGTATGTACGGTTGAATGTATGTGGGTTATGTTAAGTTACTCTGGTTTGGATGGTTTTGTTTATATTTATGAATTTTTCATATTTTTCCCTTAAATACTTGCTGTCTTTAAATATCTCAAAACTAGATGTTTCATCTCAAGGGGCTTTATCCTCTGAAAAAATAAGTAAATAAAAACGTTTGCTACTGTTTTCTTTATTTGCTGCTTGTCTTGAAATGTTTTAGCTGAGATGACTCAAACCAAATTCCCTTGTGTTTCATGTTTTAAGTCTTATGTTCGGTGTATCTCATCAGATTTTAAGCCACAGTGACAGTATTGTGAAAAGACACAGATGGAGTTAATAAGCAGTTTAGGAACATCTTTCATCTGAGCCTTGCATGACTACTCTGGTAAAAGTGCTACATTAATTTGTGCATGTATGTTTGTGAATGTTCTTAATTGCATATTGATAAGTGAGGCAAGTGCACCGGGTAAACAGCTGTGACTGGTACTTCATTATAGGAGCGTGTGCATCATTCATTAACAGGCACAGCTGCTCCTCTGAGACAAGCCTTCAGAAAGTGACCAAACTCACACACACACACACACACACACACACACACACACACACACACACACACACACACACACACACACACACACACAAAGCTAGGTCATTGCAGTCATTCACCTAACTCTGAATAATGCACATTATGCTTTATCACGCCCTAACCTCACTTTACATGATCCTAACGCTACCCACGACCCCAGGAAATAGATTCTGTATCAGATGACCGTGAAGGCTGTTGGCATCAACAACATTGGATCTCACATCTCTGGCTTTCCACATTAAGAGATTTACTATAGCAGCTGAGAAGGCGAACAAACAGGATGTCCTCCACCACACCACCCAAAGTGGGAACAACATGAGGATACAATAAACATGTGTGTCACTGAGAAGCACTATTTTACACACTTTTCTAGAAATGCACCCAGATACTTCAAAAAACACAGACACATGTTCGGATAAACGTTCACCACCATTCCCTTTAAGAGATATAGTCAAGTCTCGTTTTTGAGAGTTTGGTTTAGAAGAATCTAGATGGAACAGATAAAAAGAACCATGTAAGGGAGAAATGATGAGAAAACTCATTAAACTCAAAGTTTTGTTGTCCTCTTAGTACATCTGTAACATCACATAATTGTTTATCTCAGCTTAAAAAACGTTTAGCTGAACATCATTTTAAGATTGTTGTCCTGTCCAAAGTTAAAAACCAGGAGAGAAGTTTCCACTAATACCCGTCGTGGTCTTTTCTTTGTTTATTTATTTGGAAAATGCTTTTATCCAAAGCGACCAACAATTGTCAACCTATAGGGCATGTTGTGATCTGTGGGAGTAACCTGAGTACCTGGAGGAAACCCACACACACATGAGAACATACAACTCCATGCAGAAAGACCACAGCCGGGTTTTGAACCTGCAACCTTCTTGCTGTGAGGCAACAGTGATAACAACTGCGCCACCATGCAGCCTTTTTATCTTTTGCAGCTTTTGGTCTAAATCAGTTCATCTGAACTCTTTCTGATGCTGGATGATGGAGGCCTCAAACTACCAGTGAGACTGAGACCTCCTGGATGTTCGAGCACCAACAAATCAGTGGAGGAGCTCCTCCCATCAGCTGGCTGACCAACCCACCTTCTCTACTCCACCATAGTCTCCTTTGGAGCACCCACCTCTCAGGATTTATGTACAGAATATTTTATCTTTGCCTTCTGGCTTGATCCAAGTGGAAACCTGTTCTGTTGTTCTGGCACTAAACTAAGAGCCAAAGGAATTTCTATTTGCCAACTAAAAAGACTGAAGATTAAATAAACCACTATGTTTGTTTAGGCTTTAATTCTAAATTCAGCCCAGAGTTTATTTTACAAACCTCTAAATATTAAAATGAATATTCCCTCATTTGATGTGTGCTGTTTAGTTCCCTAAAACACTCAACCGTGTGTGTGTGTGTGTGTGTGTGTGTGTGTGTGTGTGTGTGTGTGTGTGTACTTGTTTTTTATGTATTTAAGTGGACAAACTTTAACTTAGACTTCCACACAATACAGGACACCCTAAAACTTGGTTTTAGAAGTTTAGTGTGAATTCACTTTTAATTTAGATTAGTTTAGGTTATGGTTAGGAAAATAACCCCACTGGTTTTGGTTAGGGTATGGGTGAGTGGAGTCACTAAAATGAATGGAAGTCAATGATGGATCCTTACAAGTATAGATATACCAACGAGTATGTGTGTGTGTGTCGCACAACAACTAGTGAACCCTGGAGAAGCACTCTACTGTAGTTCTCATCTTAAACAGATACTTTATAACTTTTTCAAAATTTTAAATCATTTTCTTGAGCCAGGATGTGCTAAAATGACCCTTTACAGGGTTGATGAAAGGCCACCCAGCCCCTATCGCCCCCCGTGGCCAAAATATTCCACTTGCAACTTCACCCTATTGGGACTACCTTTTGCTGCAGTCTGCTTCCAGCATGTTTCCTACATGTTTTAGATCATTAACACATCTGATATGTTTCATTTTGTGATGAATCACTTCTGTAGACACTAATAAAGGCTGGGGGGATGTTTCAGTTTTTAGATTAAAGATGCGTTATGTAGAAATGAAATTAAAATGACACCGTGTGGTGAAATGTGGTTACTGCAATCACTTTAAAGAACTCGCAGGAGGCATGACAACCCCACACTCACTTATGGTAAACAGTAGTTACGTCCCTTCTTCCTTTGCTTTGAAAGGAGAAAAACTGACAATCCCTGCAGCTGGATATGAAACACGTTTCAGTAGAACCTTCCATCCAAAATGGCTGAAACATTAGACTCTTACTGGATTTTCTCACTGTGAAATTCTCACTATAATCTTACATACTGCACATTTAAGGTGTTAAATAGACAAAAGCACATAGAGATTTGGTTTTGGTTCTACAAACGGACACAAGGGGGTGCTAAAAGATTAAAGTCTCATCGTCACACACACTGATGTGGTGTGGTGAAAATCCTCTTTCGCGTTTGACCTATCCCTCTGGGGAGCGGTGAGCGGCAGACACGGCCGCGCTCAAGAACTATTTCCAACCTCTTAAAGCTGAGTGTCAATCAGGGAGGCATTGGTCCCATTTTTATAAAGTCTTTGGCATGACCCGACCGGGACTTGAACTCCGAACTCCCAACGAACGCTCCACTAGTCCTCTGAGCTGGTTAAAGCAAGCCAAAACTGTTCAGTCCCCCTTTAAACACTAAGCATGGCAAATTATACAGAAATGTCTTAGCAGCACGACACCATTTGACATTTTTACCATATCTGAACCACAACAAGCAACTACAGGACATCTGGATCAAGCAAGATCAATCAGGTTCTCTTTGTGCATCAATGCGGTTCTGATACATCTGATCACACACAGCTGCTCCACCCATCCGTTTGAGGTCATTAGATCGATCGAGTTGCTTTGTTCACCTCACGTCTGTCACTCTAGTGCAGCTCAGGTGTCTGACTAAAGTCCCTATCTCCACTCTCAGGTCCACTTCCTGTTGGCTAGAGCAGCTCAACTAAACCTGCATCTGGGTTTGCACCGTTCCTTCTGACCATAGATAACCATCACTAAAATGAGCAGATTTAAATCTAGTCAGTCGCAGAAAAACGGAACTGGCTGAAACCTATTTTAAATATAAAACATCGTAACATTGTCAGTTGCCCCAGTGGGCTCTGTGGAGGTTAGAGAAGCTGGGTGACGCGTGGGGTTGCATCAGGTGGGTGGAGTTCTGGTTTTCAGGATGGAAATCTTTGAGGAATGCAAATGGTATACCTAAGAAACGAAGCAGGGATTTTACTTTTAGACATTATTATGCACAGACCCAACTTTTGGAGAACTGCCATGATAAACAACAGGAATGTAGTTTCAAAATGAAAAAGCATACATGCAATAAACAATGGAGTGGAACAAACAGACAAAAACTTGGCCCACACACAGTACAGCCCACGTCTACCTATTTAGGTGGCTCATAATCAAAGTAATGTCTCAGTTGTCTTGTCCTACATCCTTCCATGGTGTAATCCAGTGCAGTGGTCCCAAGTGAAGCTTCTGGCATTGAGTCTTATTATAGATATCACACTGTCCAATTATCACTGCTAACCACATCCTCAGAGCATAGCCCACAGGAGGGCCTCCTACCTCAGGAGAGGGAATGGAGCTGTCTAGTGTTACAGTGTTCTTATACCTGCAGTTTAGATTGACTATGAAGGTGACATTAGCAGGACAAAAATGAAGCGAGTTCTTTAAATCAGTGCTTGAGCTTTACGCAGTGTGAGTTCATCAAGCAGGATTACTGTAGAACTGAGAGCCAAGACACATTTCTGTCATTTAGACAGACAATGACCTTGTAAGGACAAACTCTTCTGTCTGTGTTGTGTTGTCTTTACTAGTTAGTACTAGTACTCGCAGTCTAAAGCGCTGTGCAGAAAAAATGTGGAAGAAATCTTGTCTCCGTGTCCATCTGCTGCATCTTCTGACCCATGCAGTCAGAGATGTGAGGGTTGTCTGTTTCTCCCACCTGGTGTCCCAGAGCAAAAGGAATCCCAAGGTGTTGTTTATCGCCATCAGCAGTATTGTCTCTCCTGCCTCTCCTTTAGCCTCCATTCACTCTGATGAAGACCGTGAGAACTTCCTGTCTTTCTTTGTGGGCAATGTCAGTAAGGTTAGATCTAGCATCTCTCCTTTAGCTTTATGTCTGCCTGTTCCAACTCCAGCCCGGCCCATCATCCTAAATATCTTTGCTCCTGTTTCCTTGCCTGAGCTAACCAAACTAGTTAACTCTACGAAGAAGCTTTCCGAGTTTCTGGTCAGGTCCCTGCTCATTTAAAGAAACCTGTAATCCGCCTGATTCCCTCAGGCTTCATCAGGGACATTTTTGTTCATTTGGGCAGTTTTTTGTTTTTCTTTTTGACACCATTTCACCACCGTTTGTGCATATGGTACAAAATTTTGTCGCAAAACCTCTCTCTGGACAAATTTTGAAATTCTATTTGGAATTTTTTAAATAGACCAAGGGAACACTATGAAAAAAAAACACTATACACTTAAGACTTTAGAAGACATTAATGTCCGCTTGTAAAAGTGGCTATAAAAAATGTATACATACATTTTTTTTTGCTTCTTTTTCATAGATCTGTTGAACAACTTCAGCCCTGCTCAAACATAAAAATTTCAATCATTTTGAGGATTTTAACCCTTGCAATGCCATTTTGAACACTCAAAGTCTTTGCTGTAATTTATGAGGGAAAAAAAAAACTGAGTTATTTTCTAAAAAAGTCATTTTTTTGCCTGGGGTGTTTAGTACAGATCAGTCTTGATTATGTTATGAAATATCTAAAATTTAGAATTTTTTGCAACATATTTAAAATTGACTATACACTCGAACCATTAGAGGGCAAAAACGTCCCATTGACTTCAATGCAAACCAGTTTTTGATCCTGTATCATCTGCAAAAAATAATCATGCTTTCTGTGATATGGTTTCATTTTGGACAAAAGTAGTCCAATTTATGATTTTTACTGTTCACCACCAAATTCAGGCATTTCTCCATATGTTGCCCAGGCAAACTCATCAGATGACCTCATTGGTGAGTTTGCATCCAGAAAAAGGCAATCTGCAAAAGGTGTCTTCCATTGTTGAAAGAGAATGCTTATTTGATCTGTGCCTACTGAGTTGCAACTTATTTTCTTCCACTTCAAGCACTGACTAATTGGAATGCTTTGGTAATTTACTGCAGTATTCCTAAAAACACCAGCTCTTCAGCATAAAGTATCTTCATGAATAACATAGTGAGAGGGAGACATGAGTAGAAAAGAGGAGCTGTGTGGAAATAGATGATGGGGTGACATCTGTTGGGCTTCATCAATGCCTGAAGCTCTACACCCTTTGGTGGTGCCAAATGATAAACCTACACATCCTACCAGATGATCCGTTTCTTCTTGATTTGCCTCATCTTCAGACTGCTATTGAGTATGCGACATAAAAACATGTCTGCTCTAACAGCTGCAACTCGGATCAGTCTCCACACCTTCAGAGCACTTTTCCAGGGTTTTAACTATGTGTCTGCTGCCATCTTCTGGAAGATAGCTGAACATCCATCCATCTTCCTAACCTGCATTTTCACGCAGGGTCACAGGGGGTTGGTGCCTAACTCCAGCTGTCTTTAGGCAAACAGGCGGGGTACAGCCTGGACAGTTTGCCAGTCTATCACAGGGCAACACAGAGACACACAGCCATGCGCACACACTCACACCTAAGGACAATTTGGAGAGACCAATCAACCTGACAGTTATATTTTTGGACTGTGGGAGAAAGCTGGAGTGTGTTTTCAGCATTGGGTGAAACCGTGTGTATGTTGACAAAATTCCTAGCAGTAGGAACAAAACGATCTTGACGCCCTGGTGACAGCAGTGACTGCAGGTGAGAATGAGATCTGACAGTGACCTCTTTAAGCTACTCTATCTGTAACTGGATTTTGTTGTTATGAAAACCAGTGCCAACTTCTATTGTCTAGAAGTAGTTCTTGATTCTTGTAGATGGTTCCATGTTCTGCAAGTAGAGGTGTGTGTGGCTCCAACATGTCTCTTGTGTGATTTATACATGCTTTATATAGAGCTTCCACATTCTACATGCCATGGGTCTTTAAATGTTCTGGTCCCAACCTTTATTTTGTCCTTCTAACACATGTGGCCAAGAGAATAAAAAAACTACTTTTTTCTTCTTCTTTTTTTCTTTTTTTTTAATCAAAAGGTCTTGAAGCTAATTTATTGTCATGTAGTCTCATTCTGATGGATTGATCTCTTGAACTTTTTCAAGATGAACAGGAATTACTTATTACAATGTTGTAATGAGTCAAGATGATCACAAGAGGGATAATTGTTTATTAGCTCAACTGTGAGGGGAGGGCACAGAGTATAAAATTAGTAGAATAAACATCTTGTTTGCAGCCATATTGTGAATGGAAAGGTCCCCCAGGAACATTTAAACAAATAAAAAGTTCTGTAGATAAACAATAAATGACCACTGCTGTATCCCTTATTCATTAAAACATTCAATGCTTCTACCCTGGATTAAATAGTAACGTGTCGCTATCGTTTATTTGACTAAATGTGGCAAAACTTTTACTACACAGTCATGTTTATGTTCGGAACCATGACGGCCATAGATATGTATATAAACACTAGATGGCGAAAGCGGGAGTCGAGGGCGTAGCTAAACGGCGGCCATCTTACCTCAGACAACAGACCACTCAATAGTAGCAGCTGAAAGGTGAGTGGGGCGATGGTGGCACAGGAGTTAAGTGCTCGCCCCGTAATCGAAAGGTTGCAGGTTCGAGACCCACTCAGTCTGTCACTGTCGTTGTGTCCTTGGGCAAGACACTTAACCCACGTTGCCTGCTGGTGGTGGTCGGAGGGACCGGTCGCGCCAGTGCTCGGCAGCCTCGCCTCTGTCAGTGCACCCCAGGGCAGCTGTGGCTACATTGTAGCTCATCCCCACCAGTGTGTGAATGTGTGTGTGAATGGGTGAACCTTGAGGGGTTCCAGGACTCTAGAAGAAGCTATATCAAATACAGGCCATTTACCATTTGATTAGCTTAAACACCCTTAACTTGATAAAATATTAACGGACTTACAAGCAGTTTGTCTTATTACAAACCGTAGAACACATGGACTTGAGACAACTTGCACATGTTGAAAGTAACGCTTTTGAAAATGGCTTAATTGTGAACCATGTGTCCCGCCTAGGCTATCTGCATGTAGTGATGAGAAAAATGAAGCCCCATGAAACAATGGGGCTTTCCTACACTTTGGGCTTGTTCGAGATGAGCCAGTTCTGCGCAGATTAGATCACAGGTGATCGGAGTGCAGTGCATGCCGGTTAGATTTGTGTCCCACTTGACGCCGACTTGCTCTGACGTCATGCCTACGTAGGCAACGATAACCTCGTGAGATCAAGGCAGCCGCAGATTTTGGAGCATGGCGCTGCAGTTGCTCTCCACCGGCTGCAAAACCTAGGGCATGACAGGAAACACCTGGGTCTCACCTGATCTAAGACCTGATTGGTTCACATTCTGATCCAATCATCCGGTGGTTGAATGCAAAATGTTAGTTGGTCACGTGTATTCTTTAAATCATGTTATGTTGATGATGACAACTATATAGGCCATAAAGAGGAATGTGGTTTGTGTTCTTTTGTCACGTTTCCTATGAGCACACTGAAGCTACAGCTGATAACCTTTACTTATTATTACGGTCATGTCTCCATATACAATATATGATATCCTTCGTGTACAATATATGATATCCACAAGCATGTGAGGAAGTGTTTCAGTTGCTAACAGGCACCAGAATTAAAATAAATAATTAAACAAGTATGAACTCTAACGCGATATCTTCATCCATCATCACCCGCGAGCTACACATGTAGGGAAATCTGTCCGACTTAAACGCCGGCTTTCAGTAAACTCCCCCTGCTGCGTCCGTCTGCTCTTGTCTGTTTTCCAGGCGAGGCGTTGCTCAACTCGTACAATTGTGTTACTAAATGGCTCACCACTCGAGGCCTCACCTAAGTGCTTCAAGACACTGCTGGATGATTTAATGTATTACGACAGTCTATCATTTCACAGTGCTACAAAGTATGTAGATACAACGAAATTGGGTGTATTGTTCTCCCTTTGTGCAACGCCTGGGGGTGCCGCTGTAGCAGTCTGTCTCATCAGGACAACACATTCATTTTTTAAATGTGTCACTGCTTCTTGTGCTTTTGTAGGACTCACAAAGGCAAGTTTTTTAAACCTGGGATCCAGCAGTGTTGGTAGTGTCAAAACACTAACAGACCCCAAGTGATGTATATGGTCTTTTCACCATGTTTTCGCCCAGCTGCTTTGCCATGTTGGTACTCAAAGTCAGAGTTTTGGTTCCAATAGCATGATGAACCATTGCCATCAGAGGTATTACTTTTGATGCCAACACCCTCTTCTCAGATGAGAGCTCCACTGTTGCTTGGCAAGAATGCATAAAGGTTGGTTCATGCTTGACGCGTCCGTGAGGTTCGCACGGCTCCGCGCTGCAAAATTGCGTCATTTTAACAACCACGCCCCTCCACCACACCTCTGCATGGCCCAAACTTTCCGCACCGCGCACCTAGGAAATTTTCTAACCACGCGGACGGTCAAACGAGGAAAAACATGGCGGACTGGCAAGAACTAGTATGGCAGAAGTTCGTAAATACAGACATTTATATGATTCAACTCTCAAATATCACCGTGATCAACATGTTGTTAATAATTCTTGGAGAGAAATAGCTCGCACTGTCGGAAAAGACGAGGACGCTATTAAAAATGCTGGAATGCCATGTTGTAAACAACAGTAATTTTTACTTCTACTATGGTGTAATGTTGGATGCATGCCGTAGAGCTCCATGCTGCCCCATTCAGTTTGGGAGAATATTGGCTCACCGCAGAGACGAGCCGCATGAACCATAAACGCTGCGAGTTGTGAAGCGCGCACCATCCGCGAGCCGCATCACCAAGCGGAAAGTGAATGCGTCAAGTGTAAACCAAGCTTTAGGTGTCCTTAATGATGTCATACTCCGGTGCTGTCAGTGGGGGTGTTTCTGTTGGTAAGGAGGCCAGGGCAGCCCCCACTGGCTCTCAGTTTGTACACGTGTTGAAACATTTGGAATGTACTGTCAACTTCCACAATCATTTTAAGGGGCTGCCTTCCCATTTGTTCCTGCACCTGGAACAATCGCTCCTTTGCTGTGGTGCTTGTCCTGAAATATGTTACGAGCCGTCTACATTTAGCTCCCAAGTCATTTAGCCCATCAACGTCATCACATGATTTTCGGACAATGAGATTAATGGCATGGGCAATGCAAAATGTGTGCCTTATGTTCAGTTTTCTTACACAGGCAAGCATGTTTGATGTCCCATCTGTAATAAGGCATTTTACTTTGTTAACAATTCCCCACTCCATCATCTTAATATGCCCATCAGCCAAGTTTTCAGCTGTGTGGACCACTGGGAAATGATGAACACCAAGTAAGGTAGTGTGCAGTGTGTCTTCTTCTATGAAGTGGCAGGTCACTGCAAGGTAGGCATCCATATTAATGGAGGTCCACATGTCAGAAGTGAGGCTAACAGCCACCACCTTTTGCAGCTGGACTTTTGCCTTTTCTCTTGCCTCCTTGTATCTTTCCTCCACCATTTCCTTCAGAGTCTAAGGATGAAATAAAAATACAATTAGTATGAGACTATACATTAGAAATGAACAGCTAGACTCTGTTGACGCACTTTCTACTCGGTAGAATGTAGCTGGGATCCACAACTTGCATCACCTCCACAATAGAGAATGGATGGGAATCCTTGATTACCATGTTGACCACAGTGTTATCCAGCATTGATTTTCTGGAATCTAATTAAATAATAGGTAAGGGGTTAGCCTATGAAACCTATAAGAAAAAAACTACTTTCAATACCTTGGGTGGTAGCTGGCTGGTTGGCAGGACCTGCTGCAGGGCCAGGATGGTCATGTAATGCTCTATAATGGCGAAGCATGCCAGATGTGTTGTTGCTGTAAGTCAGCTCCTTATCACACACCATGCACTTCACCTTTAATATGAAATAACATTAATATAAAAAGATGTGACAGTATGGGCATCCCATCACTGACACCTCCAATTTATAAGACGCCCTGGTTACCAGTCCACAAAATCATTCCTTTGGCTGACTGGTAAGCGCGCCTGACTCTCATGCCAGAGGTGGAGTGTTCAAACCCTGCTCAGGCCTTCAACATTCACCATGTCACAATTGGCTTTTACCAGTGCTATTCTACTGAAAGGCACATTTGCTAGCAGGGTTACAATTATTGTTTGTTTGATTCTTGCTGCCTTTGTGGATATTTTAAATAAGAACACAACAGCTTTCTGAAACATTGTAAAATTGAGCCACAAGTTACTGTTAATGAACACATTCTATTTCCAGTTGCTATTGTATGGTAAAGTATCACTGATACAAAGTTAATAGAGAGCTTTTCTGTTTAAGGAAATCTACTTCTGCTAAAAGACAGACTTTCAAACAATCTGTAACAACCAAACATCTGCTAAAACTATGACCTCAGATAGACAATTTATAATTTATATATATAAAAAATGATAATTTTTTTTGCTGTGATGCGGAGCTATAAGCCAATGCAAGAGTATATCCCTCAGTTAATTCACACATTCTTCACCTTATTAAGAGCGACCAACTCAAAATATTGCCACACTGCTGGACTTCTTTTTTCTTGCAGGCTCCATCTGTAAAAGTTGGATTGTTGGTGTTAAACCTAGATTCTGTGACTGCAGAATAAAGTGCCCACACCAAGAGTCCATCATTAACAACTCATTCAAACAAACACCCAAATTTTAACCTACTCCCAAGTGTGTCCTAAAAGTAAATGTAACCTTTGGCTCACCTCAGAAGGCTGCAAGTAAGGTGTTCTACAGACCGACCACAAGCCTTGAAGCAGGGCTTCATTTGGCACGCCCACTTTTGCTCGACACACGCTTCGGTGCCTCGCTTCATTTTTTCCCATCACTATCTGCATGTTATTCAGGTTGAGACCACAATCGATATTTTATGCGGTTCTACAAAACCAATAACAACGTTAAGACAGCCCAATTGTTGTGTAAATGGCTGTGTTTGTGGATGTTTTTGTATTTATTAGCTGTCTAACTTGGCTTAGAGAGGACGAGGCTACGGTGGGTGCACTGCTTGGCAAAACAAAGTTGACTATTTACCTCAGTGGGAGTTGCTTGTTTTATTTTAAGTAAATTAATGCTAAATTGCCTGTGAGTTTTAAGCATCTTGGTTTGTTACACAAAACTTATATTAAGATATATTAAAACAGGACATTTCTGGATTTATGTTTGCAGAAATACACCTTTGTTAATTGTGAAGCTTGAGGGTCAACATGCCTGACTTTGTGCAGCCTACGGATGCTCGAATCTCCGCTGTGACAAATCGAGACAACGTGGGATCACCTTTCATCTGTAACTGTTGCAAAGAAAACCTATTCTTGTTCATTATTCAGTCTGTTAATTGTTTTTATGTAAATAAAATAATTAGAAACTGCTGTTCCATTGCTGCTGCTACCTTTTTCTATACATTGTTTATCTGGTTTTATGAATGTTAAAAATCTCCTTCACAAGATCAATCCATTATCCATCTAACATATTTATTACTGTAATCCATCATATTTATTAACCTAATCTATCTTTTGATTATTTCCTAACTTTTTCAGAAAGCATTTCCAAAGAGCTTATAATTATTAAATGAATGTCAATACATAAGAAAACAAAAGTTAAGAAATAGTGAAAATACAAAATAATTTGCTGGTTTAAATTTTATTGTTGGGCCGTTCTGGCTGACAGATGTGATTTGGGTCTCGGTTGTCTTATTTGTTGGGGTGCACATTTTGTATCAGTGTTCTGTTAATGTGGGCTTTACCTCAAAATAACCTGGAAATCTCATCTCTAAACAAATCCTATTTCACAAATCAGGAATATACATATAGATATAGTTAGATCTATATAGTATAATAATAGGCTATGTATACTTCAAGTTACTGTAGCTTACAATTAAATGTGTTATATATGAAAGGTTAAATGCTTTGTGGAGTGAAATAACAGGTATTTCTGGGCCAAACCCATCCTATTTCATAGACACATCTCTGGCGTTTATAATAAATCAAATCTTTTGAAAATCGGTTGAAAATTGAGTAAGTTAGAGTTATTTAAAAAGTACATGCACCTTACAACCCAGTGTCAAGAAAGGGGGCAGCTGTCTGAGGTAAGATGGCCGCCACGTTCCTACGTTGCATCCCATAGGCGAACAGCGGGGAAACGTCTTTTGGAAATCTAGGGTGACCAAGGAAAGTCCCGCCTTTCTCGCCTCTGATTGGCTAGATTGGCTCTACTACTATTGGCTGAAAATTCGCGGGGGCGGCAGACAACAGCGGCGGCCTTCGCTTGCCTGAAAAGCTACAACAGCACCTGGCTGCAGCCGCTGTGGAGCAAAGCTAAGCAAGCAAAGCAATTGATTGTGATATCTGAGCAGAGGTAAATATGTCTTTGTGAGAAAGCTAACGTTAGCTTTTCAAAAGCCACGTTAAAAATAATAGGGATGCCCTCAAATGATCATCTAATCTGTTGTTTGCTGATGACATAGCTGCTAGTAGTTCACACACACACACACACACACACACACACACACACACACACACACACACACACACACACACACACACACAGGTGTTCTGTATGGAACTAGGATTGGGACAATATTCAGCGTAACTTGTACCAAGTTTTGTAACTGCAAACATGTTTCATCACATGTAACTTTGGATTCGTAACTTGTAACTTTGGATTCGTAACTTGTAACTTTGGATTCGTAACTTGTAACTTTGGATCCGTAACTTGTAATTCTCAATTCGTACTTGTATTCTTGTTTTGTAACAGTAACATTGTATTTTGTACATGTATTTTTTATTTTGTAAAAGCAAACATTCATTCAGAAACATGAAACTTTTGTTTTGTAACTAGCAGACTTCCAAATTGAAAAAATCTAAGTACAAGTTTCAAATCAAAACTCACAAAACACACATTTCATTCTACAGGTACAAACCTCACATCCTACAGTGTTACGGATCATTTTGTCTCGATTCTAGCGCCAGTGAGAGGAACTTGGGTGGAACCGGGGGGGCGAAAGATGGCGCTCTGAGTAGCATGTCCGTCTAGGAGCTCTCACTGTTTCCCTCGAAATTGCAAAGTAAATAGCCTTTTTACTCTCATTCAGTTGGCTAAAATATTGTCGCTTGAGGAGTGAAGTCATCTTATGCATTTATGAGCTTAAAGGATCACGCTTACTGTGTGGAAATGTCGGGTGAAAAGTCCGTGAGCGGGAGCAAACGTGTTGCGCCGCCGACTACTCCTAACAAGCCTCAGGTGCAGTCCAAGAAGAAAAATAGGACAGAGGAGGATAAAGAAACAGAAGATGGGGACTCTACACTGATAAAGATTCTAAATGCGGTAACCAACCTGTCTGACAGATTTGATATGCAAGAAAACAAACTGGAAAGTTTAGCCACCAAGATGGAGGAACAGCATAGCATGCTAACGGAGCTAAAGAAAGAAGTCGCGGAGAATAAGAGCAAAACAACGCTGCTGGAAAGTGAACTGGTTAAAGTACGAGAGGAGTTGCTTGCAACAAAAGAAAAGTGTAAGGAACAAGAACGATATAAGAGGAGATGGAACCTACGACTTAAGGGTGTAAGTGAAAAAGACAACGAAGACATAAAAGGCACGGTAACTGCTATTCTGAACAAAATCGCCCCGGGAGTCCCGTGGAGCTTCCAGGATATGGTGGATACGGTGCATCGTATCGGGAAAAAAGATGCTCTCCATACAAGGCAAGTAATTATTCAGTTCGTGAAGAGAGAGTGCAGAGACCTCATCTGGAAGCTTTCCAAGAACTGTGATGTATGCAAGAAAAATGGTCTAAGATTTGCAGAAGATCTGATTCAAGAAGACAGAGAAGCGAGAAGGCTGCTGTGGCCGAAGGTGAAGGAGGCATGGGAGAAGAACAAGAGAGCATACTTCAGAGGACCGTTTGCATTTATTGAAAACACCCAGATCTTCCCCTGAAGAAGGAGATGGGGACGGCTTTCCGAATGAGTGGCGAAGTCATTTAGAGGGACAGTTCTACTAGTCACTAAGCTAGTTTTCTTTGGTGAAATCTTACATTCCTGTTATATCTAATTTAGGGTTTGTTTGTTGTTTATCTATTTATTTGTTTGTTTTTTTCACGTTTTTGCTTTTTGGGTTTAGATCTGTTTTGAATTCCTTATGAGTTCAAGAATATCTTTTATTTCATTAAACGCAAGAGGACTAAAGGACATTACCAAAAGAAAGGCATTATTTCTATTCTGTAAGGAACAAAAAGCACAAGTTATATTTCTTCAAGAGACTCATTCGTGTGAAGACGACAAGGCGTTCTGGAAGACTCAATGGGGAGACAGCATCCTTCTTAGTCATGGATCCAACAAATCTGGAGGGGTGGCGATCTGTTTTAACAACTATCCGGGTAAGCTTGTGGAATATAAAGCAGACTCAAAGGGTCATTGGATAGTTGCTGTTTTGAATTGTGAGGGTGTTTTGTGGATTATTTGTAATGTTTACGGATATAATTTGATTACAGAAAACAAAATATTCTTAAATGAAATTTCAAAAATTATTGGAGAATCTAAAGTTAAATATCCAACAGATAATATATTGGTTGGTGGGGACTTTAACTGTGTTCCTGATGAATGGATGGATAGATATCCCACTAAATTCTCTACACATGTTTATAATCCAACATTGAGAAGTTTTTGTGTAAACAACTCGCTATCAGACGCTTGGAGACATATTAACCCGTGTGTTAGACAATTTTCATGGATACGTACAAATGGTAATAATAAGTCAAGAATTGATTTATGGCTAGTATCTCAAGCTATTTTAGACCAGATCTCTCTTGCTGAAATATCGGCAGCCCCTGTTACGGATCATTGTGTAGTTTCTATAAACTTAATTCCTAAGACAGGAAATATAAGTAGAAACGGATACTGGAAATTTAATGCGTTATTTTTGAATGATGAGGAATACTGTAAAATGATTAAGAAACTATTATTGTCTGTCATAGAAAATCCTCATCTTGATTCTGCAGGGAAGAAATGGGAATTTTTCAAATATGAAGTCAGAAAATATTCTATTAATTATGGTAAAGAAAGGAGGAAAAACAATAAAGAAACAGAAAGACAATTGTTTAGGGATTTGAATAAACTTTGCGGAGATTGTACACTTTCAGATACGAATAGAGAGAAATATTTAAAACTTCAATCAAAACTGGACGAGCTTTATTTAAATAAGGCTAAAGGAGCTTTCATTCGGTCAAGGGCAAAATGGATAGAAGATGGAGAGAGGAATAGCTCATATTTTAGTAAATTAGAGAAAAATAGACAGACAAAAAATGCGATAAATTCACTAAATATTAATGGTAAGTTAATTAAAGATCAAAGAGAAATTTCAGTCAGTATTTATAATTTTTACCATCAGTTATACTCTTCTCACTTTAAAGAATTGGATTCCATAAAATTCTTTAACTACATTGAAAGGTTTATCCCTCAAATTAATTTAGAATTTAAAGAAGAATGTGATATGGATTTGAATATTTCTGAACTTGACAAGGTGATTCAAAAGGTAGCACTGGGTAAGTCTCCTGGCCAGGACGGTCTAACCACAAACTTTTATAAATTCTTTTGGAAAGATATTAGAGAGCTACTATTTGAAGTTTTACAAGAATGTATTCGGAATAATTCACTCTTAACTACGATGAAACAAGGAGTAATAATACTGATACCTAAACCCAACAAAGATAAATCTAATATTGATAACTTAAGACCTATTACATTGCTGAATGTGGACTATAAATTATTCACTCATACACTGGCTAACAGATTAAAAAATGGAATAAATGATTTCATTAGTGAAACTCAATCAGGTTTTCTTCCAAATAGACATATTCATGACAACATCCGTCTGATTCTTGATTTATTAGATTATGAAAATTTGGTAGAAGAGGATGGGGCTATACTGTTCTTAGATTTTTATAAAGCTTTTGATAGCCTCGAACATCATTTTATTATAAAGTCACTTCAGCACTTTGGATTTGGTAAAAAATTCATTGATATTATTACATTCCTATACAAAGATATATCGAGTGCAGTTCTTCTTTCTTCGGGTACGACAACCAGATTTCCAGTTAATAGAGGAGTTAGACAAGGAGATCCTATTAGTCCACTTCTTTTTATTATAGCAACAGAAATGCTGACTTTACTAATTCAAAATGACCAATCAATTAAACCGTTAACAGTGGCAGGACACTCGCTTAAAATAATTCAACTAGCAGATGATACTGCATTATTGTTGAATAGTACCAAGGAAATTCCTAATGCCATGAAAACACTGTCTTTGTTCTCACAAGCCTCAGGTTTAAGGTTGAACGCTAACAAATGTGAAATATTAACAATTCATGATACTGAGGAGTTTCATATTTGCGATATCCCTATTAAGAATGAAATTAAGTATTTGGGTATGAAGATTAATAAAATCTTTAAGGAGAGAGTGGATAACAATATTCAACCGATAATTAATAAAAATCAAAAGATTCTAAATAGTTGGCTCCAAAGAAATATATCAATTTTTGGTAGAATACTTTTAACAAAAATGGAGAGTATATCTAGATTAATCTATCCTGCTTTTTCAGTAGCTATCCCTGACCAATATGTTAAGAGAATAAATAAAACACAATATGATTTTATTTGGAATAATAAACAACATTTGATTAGGAAAAACGATCTAGTAAAACCTATAGAAGAAGGAGGTCTGAAAGTATTTGACTTTGAAGTAATGAATGGAGTTATTAAATTACAATGGCTAAAAAAAATTTTAATTAAGAAAGATTCTATCTGGTTTTGTATTCTTTCATTTCTGTTTGAGAAGATTGGAGGTATAGATTTTCTGTTAAAATGTGATTTTGATCCTCTTAAATTACCCATCAAACTTTCTAACTATATTAAACAAGTGTTGATGTACTGGAAAATGATCTACTCGCACAACTTTAGCCCACATTCCTCCTCTATATGGAATAACAGATTTGTTCTGTATAAACGGAAATCAATGTATTATAAAAGTTGGATGGATAAAGGAGTTTGGGCCATAATGCAGCTGATGGACAGTAAGGGTAAGTTTCTGGAGCATACTGAGTTCAAAATTAAGTATAATATAGATTGTTCTGTAGTGGAATACTCTAGAGTTATAAAGGCTATTTCTCCAGCTGTTGGCCAGATGGTCAGTCAAAGTATTCAACATGGAACAAATACACCTAAGCTTCCCAAATTATCTATAGGTGATTTGAGTTTTACAGACCGTAGATGTAATAACTCTTACCTAAGAGCAGTCTTGTCAAACAAGTTATTCCCTATTCCTGTCAGAAGGAAAGTTCTTTCTCCGATTTTCTCAATTATAGATACTAAAGTCATAAGAACAGAGTTTCTTTCTTACCCTCTTCTCCCCAAAATGAAGGAAGTTCACTTTAAAACAATTAATAATATATATCCATGTAAAGAATTTTTAAATATCAGATTTAATATACAAGATAATTTATGTGTCCTATGTAATAGTGAAACTGAAACTCAGAAACACCTTTTCTATGATTGCAGATCGGTAAATACATTTTGGTCAGATTTATACAATTGGCTTTTATTCAAAAAGAGTTACAATATCCCCTTATTCACATATAATACTATTCAATTTGGGTGTATAGAAAAAAATCATCAGATTCAATTCGTTGTTAACAATTTGATAATTTTTGGGAAATTTTTTATTCACAAATGTCGTTTCATGAAAGTGAAGCCAAACTTTCCTTTTTTCCAAAACGATTTTATGCTATTTTGCAAATCTCTTAAAAAAGTAAAGTCTGTACAGGCTGCTACACTTGTCAGATTTAGTGAAGATCCTGTGAACTAAGGTCCTCTGCCTTTAAATATGTATTTTTATTATTGTGTTATTATTAGTAGTATTAATATTAATATTGTATTTATTTTATTTTTATTTCTTTATAGTGTCTTGTTAATCTTATAACTCCGGTTGTTTCTGCTGATTAGAATATTTCTAATGGTCTAGTTATAAGGTTTTGGGTTATCTACTGAATTGTTCTTTTTTTTTTTTGTTGAGTTTTTGGTTGTTGTTACAATGTAATGTGATTGATGTTCAATAAAAAAAAAACTTGGGTGGAACCAATGAGAGCACGACTCTTAGCTACCAATCACGTTTCTCGAATTCCTGTCCAATCACTGGGAGAGGAGGGCAGGGTTTTGTCAGAGCCGTAAAGAGTTACGACACAAGACTCCTATGGAATGGGGAAGTCACGTGGTTCACGTAGTGTCGAATAGTTCCAAACAGCCCCGCTGCTGCATTGACTGCAGTTCATTTCAACTATTCGGTGTTTCGGAAGGATTTTCTCCGGTAAGTTGATGAAATGTCATCATTTTGTTTCATTGTGAAGCGTTAGCTAACCGCTTAGTTGTCTCCTCACAGAACAAGACTATCCCAGCATGCTTTGCGCGCCGGCTGTGGATTTTCAACAGGCAGAGAAAGGGGAGAGCTATGAAGTTTTAAACGTAAGTTTGTTAAAAACTAGCCGTAGAAACCTAAAAAGCTTAAAGCGGTTCCGTTTATAGACATTTTTCATTTGTATATTTGTTCTTTAAATTACATTTTAGGCAGAAATCAGCCAGAACGAGTTTGTATCGCGGGTCCCAGTTATTCCTGTGTGTGTGTGTGTGTGTGTGTGTAGCGAATTAAACTTGTCATTTGTTTTAAGGACAACGGAGCAAAGAAGCGTTTTTATTAAGCTTAGAGGTGGAGTGAAGCTGTTTACACACAACCACAGAAGTTCTTCTGTGAAAAGTAGTTTTACATTCAGGGATTTACACAGCTGACACGTTTTAATGAAGTAAAATGTTTGTGTGAAGAATATAATTTTTATCTTCTCGTGTGGATAAATGTAAAAATGTGTTTACTGCCTTTTTGTCACCTGTGGTCTCTGATTTTCTCTGTAGGACTGCAGGTGTCCAGGGTCAGGAGAGGCTTTACCTGTCCTGGGAGAGAGGCCTTCTACTGTCATCATGTTATTGTAATTTAGCTGTTTGATATTTGAACACATTTATTAAAACAAATACTAACTGAGAACTCTTTCTGGTCATTGATTTTATCACCAGTTTTATTATTACAGATGTTTTAACATGTTACATGAACAGAAAATGAAAAGATGGTAAGGAGACAAGATTATTTATAATAGGTTACACTTATTTACAGATCAAAACCAGTATGGACCAGTTATGTACGTTTAAAGCAGGATTAACCTGAGTGACTCTTCCTGGATCATTTATTTAAACTGAGTGAGCAGGAAGTCTTTAACAGTGCAGCTGGATCTGCTGCAGGAGGATCCAGATGTGGATGGAGGGCTGGAGCAGACCCGTGGCTGGATGTTTCTGGCCAGAGGAACATCATACAGGACGGTCTGCAGAGAGAGCTTTGGGACGCTTCCTCTCACTGTCCACTCCATCGTCTATCTACAGGGCCTGCTGGGCTGGCTCAGACGACGGCTGTTACATCTCTGTGAATGACTTGCCTGTTAACAGTAGTGGTGGTCTGCTGGTACCTCCTGCAGGACAGAGCACCACTGACCTCCTCCACACACATCTTCCTCAGGCTCATCCTCCCGACCCACAACTTCACCAGCACAGAGGCAGATGTGCAGCACAGTGCATGCTGACCTGTAATAGATTAAATAAGAGTTTGGTTTTTTATAGAAAAATGTAAAACAAACATATAACCTGCAGTACACTGGTTCTGTTCAGTTTAAAGAAAAGCAGCAGGGAAAACTACAGAGAATTTACATTTTTAAGACAGATCTAATCATTATTAAGCTTAAGTTGAATAAACAAATGCACATTGAAAACACTTCAATGCTATTTTATTAAAAAGTCTGTTTTTTAAAACGTTTTACCCTCATTTGATGCAAAATAAGTTCTACGGTCCAATTTACATCAGAAAACATCCTGCTGCATTCAACATTTATAATGCATTTGGTTTATATTAATTACCTACATGATAATACTCTGTAGAAATGTGTTGTGTTTGTTTAACAAGTTCATTCTGTAGCTTAAAACATACATGAAGCCATCTAAAGTTAACATGTAAGTCCTGAAAGCTTCTAGAATAAACTAAATTACTTTACCTGAAAACGGTTGTGAACAAACGCTGCTGATGGACGTGAAGCTGCTGCAGCTCCTTAATATTCCTGCTCCATTTTCGAATTCAGCTGAATTCGGACAGTCTAGCCTTCACCTCTACAGTGACCCGCAGGTCCCGTCACAGCCGTGGCGGCAGCTACACGCAAAGGAAAAATGCTAAAGCTAGCAAAAATCTAGCAGGAATATTAGCGGTTAGCTAACGCTTCACAATGCAACAAAATGATGACATTTCATCAACTTACCGGAGAAAATCCTTCCGAAACACCGAATAGTTTAAATGAACTGCAGTCAATGCAGCAGCGGGGCTGTTTGGAACTATAATGGGCCATTCCCATCTGTACCGGGTCGGCCCGGGCCGGGTAGCGTAGGTTGTTTACATATCTGGGTGGCCTGGAATTTTCCCGGTCCAACCAAGGCTCATTCTCGGCCCTCTTCCCGAGGGGTACTGCTTCAGGCCGACCAGGGCCAACACGCCCACTGCTGACAGCAAATTCACACCTTCCATTAGAGCAAGCCTCTGATTGGTGGGTAGAATCAGCCCACATGGGCTTAAGGCAAGGATGTGTGGAATCAACCGGGCCAGGCTGGGGCCGACTGGGGCTACCCGGCCCGGGCCGACCCGGTACAGGTGGGAATGGGGCTTAAGACACTACGTGAACCACGTGACTTGCCCATTCCATAGGAGTCTTGGAGTGTCGTAACTCTTTACGGCTCTGACAAAACCCTGCCCTCCTCTCCCAGTGATTGGACAGGAATTCGAGAAACGTGATTGGTAGCTAAGAGTCGTGCTCTCATTGGTTCCACCCAAGTTCCTCCCACTGGCGCTAGAATCGAGACAAAATGATCCAAGAGCATCTGGCTGCAGACATCAGCTGGCGTCTTTGCCGTGACAGGAAATGACGTATCCGGAAAAACAAGTGTCATTACCTTCGCCGGAAGTCAATACCTTCGTCGGAAGTAGTTTTTTTTTCGGGTCATTACCTTTGCCGGAAGTAGTTTTTTTTTCTTGAATACGCTTTATTGACAAAGCACAAAAGTAGTTTGGATTTGTCAAAACCATACCGTGTCGTTTTTCTCTTCGATTTGTACACATTTAAGAGAAAAATTACACGGTGGGTCATTACCTTAACCAGAAGTCATTACTTTCACTGGAAATAGTTTTTTAAAAAACAAAACTTACCGGAAAAAGCTTTTTATTTCGGATTTTTTTTATCTCTTCAGATCTGGACTGGCAAACTTAAGTAACGTTGTTACCTGCGTTGCATGAAAATTGAATATTAAATCCCTTTGTTCTTCAGACAGGGAATTTTTATGACAGTAACACATACATACATACATATATATATATACACACACACACACACATATATGTATATATACACACAAACAATAAAAGGCTGTAAAGTGAATTAAAAAAACATATGGAAAAAATGAGAACACATTAAACTAAGACTTTTCAAAATGTGCAAACAAAATAGTACTGGCTAAATATTCAGTTTTATTGCTAAGCCCAAGATGAACTTTTGACCTACACCAATTGCTAAAGTACAGGACTCCCAGAAGCAGTGAAAAACATTTCAGCAACACTCCTCTCTCACCAGCAACAAAAATTAGTTATTAAATATCCATAACACTGTCCTATTGTGTATCACAGCAGCTCGTTGCATCACAATTTAACTACTACAGCTGATAACTATTTAGCTAGTTGGTATTTATTTTGAGTGAAAGACAATAAAACCAAAGAAACACTTGATTTCACAACCATTTTATTTTGGGTACAAATGAATTTGCTGAAGCATGGCTTTCTCAGCTGCATATCGATTCATCCCCTCCCATTTTTCCAAACACTTTTATTGTTACCTGAAAAACATGCAGGATTACTTCAACGTCGTCGTCTTCCTCCGCTTGTCCGGGTCCAGGTCGTGGGGGCAGCATCCCAACTAGGGAGCTCCAGACCGTCCTCTCCCCGGCCACCTCCACCAGCTCCTCCGGCAGGACCCCAAGGCGTTCCCGGACCAGATTGGAGATGTAACCTCTCCAACGTGTCCTGGGTCGACCCGGGGGCCTCCTGCCGGCAGGACATGCCCGAAACACCTCCCCGGGGAGGCGTCCAGGAGGCATCCTGACCAGATGTCCAAACCACCTCAACTAACTCCTTTCGATCCAGAGGAGCAGCGGTTCTACTCCGAGTCCCTCCCGGATGTCCGAGCTCCTCGCCCCATCTCTAAGGCTGAGCCCGGCCACCCTACGGAGGAAACTCATTTTGGCCGCTTGTATCCGCGATCTCGTTCTTTCGGTCGTTACCCAAAGCTCATGACCATAGGTGAGGATTGGGACGTAGATCGACCGGTAAATCGAGAGCCTGGCTTTCCGGCTCAGCTCCCTCTTCACCATGACAGATTGGTTCTACGTCCGCATCACTGCAGACGCTGAACCATTCCGCCTGTCGATCTCCCGATCCCTCCTACCCTCAATCGTGAACAAGACCCCGAGATACTTAAACTCCTCCACTTGAGGTAGGACCTCTCCCCCGACCCGGAGTTGGCAAGCCACCCTTTTCCAGTCGAGAACCATGGATTTGGAGGTGCTGACCCTCATCCCAGCCGCTTCACACTCGGCCGCGAACCTACCCAGCAAGAGCTGAAGGTCAGAGCTGGATGAAGCTAGGAGGACCACATCATCCGCAAAAAGCAGAGACGAGATTCTCCTGCCACCAAACTCTGTTAAGGATTACTTCATACACTGTCAAATGTTTTCGAAAAGTAACTTTTATACCAATCACTGCTGAAGACTGCTTTGTACCTCTGGAACAAGGACATCAAACACCAAGTCCAGAAACTGGAACTCTCTCTTCTTTATTAGTTTATCTATTCCTGAGCATGAACCAATCCGCTCTGTCAGCTCATCAACCTATAAAACACGTTAACATAAAAATGAACAAAACGTTCCTCTCAGCATTAGACAACGGACCCAGGTGGCCCACTGACCATGCATCCACATAAATAAATGTGATGCAGCTTATTGTAAGTCAGTATACATTTACCTGTGCATCAGCAAAGTGGAACATCAGTGGCTTTAGTCTTTGCTTTAATTTAAGCGAGACACCTGGATTGTGCCACAGATACATGAGGCCAGACTTCACTCCACCGCTGCAGAGATCCTTATACACAGTCTGAGTAGAGACAAGAGTTAAAAATAAGCAACATTACCACAGATAACAAGAGATTGCATTATCCTATGTCCAATTTTAGAGTCTTAATTTATTATAATTAAACATTACCTTGATTTCACCATCTGAAATCACTGCCTGGGTTCCATTTTTCAAAGCCTCGATTGTCCTGTAATTTAGATAAAAATACATCTTATTAGCAAATGAAGAATACAAGCACATGTAAGGAGTTTTGTCAGTGTCACTTGAAGAAGTCCGATATTCATTTTAGATCTATATTTAAGGCCTGTAACTCCTGAATGATTTGCAGCTAAATGTGCTTAAATCCGGTAATATTAATATAAACCAAACCCGATCAAAGCAGTCAGTCGACAAAAATATCTATTTTTTATAAGGTTGGGATTATTCTGAAACAGAATCAGAAGGAGGGCGGCATTAATTAGAGAAGCGGCTACTATTTCAAAGTTATTGTACCTGTTGCAGGACACCTGATTTGTGCAACCACAGTAGAATGACCCAGCACACCACACACAATAACTGAAAAATATTTAGAGATATTGAAAGCTAAGCTTGTCCAGAAAATACATTTTATTTCTGGGTGCACAGGACCAGTTCCAGTGTGGGCCAGATGCTGAAAAATAAATTCATAAATCTGTCTTTTTGAAGTTTCACAAATCAGAGGAAGGTTTCACAAATCACAAACTATGTTTTATGCATACAAGCCCAGAATAATCTAAAACAGGTTTGAAGAGTGTATGTATTGTAGGTTTTGAGCTAGAGCAGAATAAAAATGGTCAGAGTAGAGAAAAATTGGGTGTATTAGCCCTTTAGCCATTTCCCGAATCGGAAGCTAACTTCAGCCTCGTAAGAAAACTAGTGATTGAAACCACTTACAAATCTCTGAAAATCTACGCTTTTTAATTAAAAAAGGGTATTAATAACGTTTCAGTCAAGTCAGTATTAGAAATCGTGGTCTTTATATCATATCTAAATTATATATAAAGTTAAAATTATTACTTTAACTGTTTTAACAAACAGGGAGACCAGAAAAATCAAATAGCTAAGTTAAAGCTAAGCTACAGTTGCTGATAGCTTTATTTATGTAGTTTTTGTGTTAGCTAGCTTGTGATCTCCCTGCATTCGTTTGAAGACTGCGTGTTAATATTGAAACAATTAGCTATGAAACACGGTGCCTTTGCAATAATTCTCTGGTAAAGCTTTAAACGCTACAGTGCCTACATTTAAGAACTAAGAACGGTTGCAACAATTAGTTAATTTCATCCTTATCTTTCTTTCTTTATCTATCATCCTTATCCCTACCTTTCCTCAATTGAAACCCGCCGAGTATGGTTGAAACAAAAACAACGTAGCGGCCGCCAAAAAAAGACCAACTTCCTGCCAAGGTCTTTCGCTCGTCGATTTTCCGGTAAAAGTAATGACACGCCATCTTGCTCTCGACACACCAGCTGATGTCTGCAGCCAGGTCCTACTCAAATGATCCGTAACACTGTAGGATGTGAGGTTTGTACCTGTAGAATGAAATGTGTGTTTTGTGAGTTTTGATTTGAAACTTGTACTTAGATTTTTTCAATTTGGAAGTCTGCTAGTTACAAAACAAAAGTTTCATGTTTCTGAATGAATGTTTGCTTTTACAAAATAAAAAATACATGTACAAAATACAATGTTCCTGTTACAAAACAAGAATACAAGTACGAATTGAGAATTACAAGTTACGGAACCAAAGTTACAAGTTACGAATCCAAAGTTACAAATTACGAATCCAAAGTTACAAGTTACGAATCCAAAGTTACATGTGATGAAACATGTTTGCAGTTACAAAACTTGGTACAAGTTACGCTGAATATTGTCCCAATCATAGTTCCATAGTTCTGTACTTGTTCAATAAAATCTGTGATGTAATTGGTGGTGTATTTTCATGATCATGCCTTTTGATAACAATTTGGAAATACTTTCATAGGTTGAGGCTGTTAAGCAAGCAGGATGAAAGTGAGGACACATCTTTCATGTGTTTAAATCTGTATATTTAATTGAAATTAATTCAAAGCTGATTATGATTTAGACCTATTTTCAGCAGTTTTCATTATTCCAGAAGAGAAACAGACCTGCTGCGCACAGCTGGGTAAAATAGGGCAGTTTTATTATATGTCATACCCAGGTCAGGCACACACGTGTATCCTATGTACTCTGCTGTAATAAGATAACCTCAATGCTTTAGAGCCATAGACATAAAGTAAGTCCCACAGTGTGATAAATACAAGATTTATAAGTTCACTTCTTACGTTTTTCAGTGTTTAATCAATGAAACAAAAAACGTTTGCAAAACAGGACAGAATGGCGCCAAGTTCTTATTTTCTAAAAAAAAATATTTATATATAAAAAACTCGGGCAAGAGGACAGTCTGCACTTAGCAAGGGAAAACGGTTTGCTGCTAAATGAAAGAGCCAATCGTAGTAGAGCCCATCTAGCCAATCAGAGGCGAGAAAGGCGGGACCTTCCTTGGTCACCCTAGAATTCCAAAAGACGCAGCGGGGACGAGCCATACATGACGGCTGGTTACTACCAGCAGCCTTTGCGGTACGTGAGACGAACGTAAACAAAGATCGTCTATTCCCACAAAATACCCTTCTAACACAGACCTGAAACAGCAATTAAACGTGTCACTTAACCGCTATGTTGCCCCGTAACGCACATGATTTCTTAATTAATTGATTAATGCATTCTTATACATTATTCTTCAGAAATAAAAAATGCATTGAAAACATAATGTGTTACGTTGAGTGTTCTGTAGTTGTGTCCACAACGTTTCTTTGATGTAAACGACCTTTTCTCAATAGAACATCTTTAAAAATAGACTTGTATAAACTACACCGAAAAAACATTCTAAACATTTATATATTATGCATTTATATTATACAATTATATTTTATATTCGGTGTATAAAAATGAGCTCATACGAATACCTTCATAGCTACTGTATCACGTGATCCACCCACCGAACAGCAATGACCTCTCTTGTTAGCTAACGGGAGCTAACCAGCTGAACAGGCATTTCCAGATCAAAGAGCTCCAGAGCAATGGATCAGACTAAACAAGATGAGGATTACGGATATGAGCTGTTCCCGGAGAGACACGAAGGGATGCACAAGAAGTCGCCGTTTAAAGAAGCCCTGACCACGTTCAACCACAAGTGTCAATTCATGTTACAGGTTGCAATGGAAACCAGTGAGTTTTGGAACTCCTTTAATATAAAACACCTCAGCGCAGAGGTCACGTTAGGTCATGAACGTGTCAGTGTCTGGGTACTGAAAGCGTTTTAAGCACATGTGAGGGGCAAAGGTATGGTGCTCTGTTGTCACATTCAGAGAGAGGTCTAACCCGTGTGTGTGTTTCTGTCAGGTCCGTATGCCAAACTCCTTCTCAGTGCCATGAACAACTCAGGATGGTGAGTGGAACCTTTTGAGTCTCTGCTACCTTAAACCTCACGTCAGAGCTTGAGTGGTGACAGAAACCAAGCTGAGGTTTCTTTAGCTGTGGTTGCACAAAGTTATTAAATGTCGTCCATATGCAGGGACGAAATTTTGATTTCAGAAGTGGGGGGGACACAGCAGGCTTGTGCGGATTTGGGGTGGGGGGTGTTATGTAAAGACCCCTTGACACGTCACGTGCCCATCTCAATAATTTTTCCATCCTCTATATATATATATATATATATATATATATATATATATATATATATATATCAAAGTTAAAAAATGTACAACTCTATTATTATTTTTATTTATTATCATTATTGAAGTGCAGTTTTGGCTGTTGACAATGGATAGGCCATTGTATTTATTGTTTTGGGTCTTTTTTATTGTTTTTGGTGCAACATTTTCTAACAGGGAGTGAGATTCTTTTTTTATTCAATTTTTGTTTGTTATTTTTATTCATTTAGAAGTTCTGGTTCTGGCCATTTCAATGTTAAATGAAGGTTTATTTGTTGCATTTTAAAGGGTGTACTTGCATTATTATGATATATTAACATTATATTAGTGGTTATTTTGGTCTAGATAATGTACACAATATCGCTTATCATCATCAATTTGTTGGACAAAATATCGTCCAGCAAAATTTGTTACATTCCCAGGCCTAGTCAAAAGTATAAAAATTATTTATACATAAACGGTCCCTCCTGAGATCTGGCCATTTGTTCATTTGTTGTGTTAGAGGACATGCTGAACTAATGTTTTACACATGATCATCACCCTAACATTTGAGTGTATAAAAACATATTAAATATGTTTTTCCCTTAAAAGTGTTTAAACAGTTGTTGCATTTCAACACACAAAAAATAAATGGAAAAACTAAGATAAATCTAATGAAAAGTGTACATCTTTGACATTAAGCTTAAAAAATCTGTTGACGATGATGATACTGTTCATTTTTCAGAGCTTTTTAATGTGAAAATATACATTGCAATAGATAAGTTTACAATAAAGTTAAATGATAAAAGTTTTGAAGTTACACTTCTACTACTACTAGTAATAATAATTATGATGATAATAGTAATAATAAAAAAATAATTATTATAATAATACGAATAAATTGTGTCTGAGGAGGCAGTTATGTGGAGGAGATGAGTTTGTAAAAGTTAGTTTTGAGTATGTGTGTGAAGGAGGAGGTGAGTCTGAGCTTAATGCAGGGGTGTCACATGTTCCAACTTACGTTTTGACTTTGAAAGAAGTCTCTTATATCCACTTTTCGTTTTCTTGACATGCTGCCTCCTGGCTGTGCCTAACTACCAAAGACTCACAAATGAACACTTATTCAAATGTTATGTAATGGAAGCTGAGCTGAGCTCTGATATTACACAGCGTCTAGTTGACGATGTGACTCAGTACCGGTGTTCCCTAGCGGCTCCAAACTAGCAAAACAACGTGAGCACGTTCTGACTGTTTACAACTTGAGTGACAGCAGCAACAGCCAATAATACGTTAGCAAGTATCAGCAGAGCCAATAGATTAGCTTTTGGGCGGGTCTAATAGTAAACCGGTTTCCGTTTCGGTCCTAGTGCTCAACCAAATCCATTTAATGGAGCGTTTTTGGATGGAAAAAAGTGCAGGGGACCAAAACTGCCTTTTGAAAAAGTGGGGGGGGGACATGTCCCACCCGTCCCCCCCCCCAAAATTACGTCCCAGTCCATATGCAAATGTGCTGAATAGTAGGGCTGTCGCGGTTGAGGAATTCCTCCTGCGGTGATTCAGGGTGGCTTAATATTGCGGTGTGCGATAGTATTGCAGCCCTTTTTTATTGCAGTACTATCTAAACATAATGTTTACACATTTAAAAAAGGTTAAAAATTGCCGTGCCTTCTTTAATAACACTTTACTGAATGCAGATCAAAGGGCAGTAACAACACAGATCGCAGTAACGCTTGTTTCTCCGACAGTCGGAGTCCGACTGAACTTAAAAACAACAAAATTCAGGAGAAGGTTAAACTTTTAAATGCAAATTTGGCAGCAGCGTCTAACAAATAAGAAACAAGTCCCCATTTTGTTTAGTTGTTTAAAATCAAGCATAAAAAATTACATGTACCGGGCGCGCGCACGCTGGGGGGGGGGGGGGGGGGGGGGGGGGGCGCACTATCATTTCACTTTCACACACACGAATGACGGTGATTTATAGCTCGGTCACGTCCTTGTTACCCACAAGGAAAACCAGCATGTTAACTACGGTTTGAGAGAGGATCTGAGAGGGGTGGCAACATTTGCAGCAACACTGAAAACCCTCTCGGATGGTGCGCTCGTTGCACTAACGCACACGTACTTGCGTACGACTCTGGCGAGCAAAGGGAATCTCTCCCGGTTGTTGCTCCACCATGTCACAGGGGTTTTCTTTAGGGTGGATTCATTCCTCCTGCAGGTAGCGAGTGAGCTCCAGCTCGGATCAAACTCTTCGGGACGGCTGCAGAAGCAGTGCTTGTCCGGGACTTCAGCAGGTCTCCGAGCATTTATTTATTTATTTTTGCCGCTGGTGGCAGCTCTGTCTCGGCCAAGGACTCTGGCTGCGCACAGCAGCTGACCTACTGAAAACCAAAGTGCTCCCACAGGAGCGAAGTAACGTTTCGTTTTGATACCAGTGCAGCCATCCTTCTCAACATGCATCATTGAGTTGAACCAAGTTCAGTAATCGCGGTGGCCCATGATGCAGCGCGGTGGGCTTCTTCATATCGCGATATTTCATTTTTGCGGTTACCGCGACAGCCCTACTGAATAGTAGCATTTTTATAAGGGAAGTCAAACAATAATTTTGCTTATTGAATAAACAAGCCCAAACCATGATAGTACCACCACCATTTTTAGATGATCTTGTGCCAAAATGGAATATTTTCTTTGATTCAAACTTAAAACTTTTCTTTTAAAGGTGTGGAGCCTTTTCTTCTCCAGTAAATCATTTTTCTAAGTCTTAGACATCAGCAAAATACTTTTTTCATTATTATTTCTGATTATAATCGGTTACTCAGAGTTTACCACGCAGGCCGAACATGAAAATGGTCTCCTACACCTATCCTGCATTAGCTTCTGAAAGAAAATAGTTGGTGAAACTCAAGGATTTGAAAAGCCTGACAGATCTACATCACTAGCTGCTCCTAAAGGTGTGTGTCCTTCACAGTCCCCGTGCAGTCTCTGGTGATCTGACCTTCATCCCTAAGGGAGAGAAGTTCCTGGAGCGCTGCGGCGCTCCAGATTATCATTTCAGCTGGTTCTGTTTAAAAAGCAAAACTTACGGCTCGTGTTTACTTCCATTTTGTTATAGTTGCCGGCCGGAGCTCAGCAGTAACTTCCCATGTGATCATGACACCTTGCTCTGTTGCACCAAGGCACAATATACATTCACAACCCCGGTGTTGCGGTAATATATTACTACCAAGCGTGGCTGCACAAATGCCGCAAAATTCCCGCAACGCCATGCCACCACGGCACATTCATAAGACACACCGTGGCGGCAATAATACACTAATTTGCCGGCATTGTGTGTCTTCTAAAAAGGGCTCTTGACTCACGACGGGGAAAGCTGTTGTTGATGTAGCATCCAGGAAACCGCAGAGAATGTCTCAGCTAGTAGAAGCTAATG
This sequence comes from Nothobranchius furzeri, assembly GCF_043380555.1. Classification (NCBI taxonomy): domain Eukaryota; kingdom Metazoa; phylum Chordata; class Actinopteri; order Cyprinodontiformes; family Nothobranchiidae; genus Nothobranchius; species Nothobranchius furzeri. The sequence goes on along the minus strand of NC_091741.1, from coordinate 62,415,184 downwards.
GTTAGCATTAGCTACTCCACCATACAGCAGAACTCCTCCAGGCTTGTGTTGTTTGCAGAGATAAAACATCAGCGTTGCGGAGCAGAGTCATGCTGCGGTTAGACAATCAGAGGAGAGATGTCCAAAAGAGATAATAGTCCAAAAGCTGTCGTCTGAAGCTACTTTCTCCTCCAGCTGACTTGTACTTCCCCTGATTCAGGCCCATCTGAGACGAAATCCCCCAGTACGACTTACACGCCATTCGTCCCTACTTGAAACTACTACAAAAGTATTGACTAAACGAGTGTTCAACACCTTTAATCTCTAAAGTTTCCTTTTCTGTTGGCAGCAAAGTGTCTAAAGACCGACATTTCTCCTGTGAGGACTGTGATGGGTCGGTTAGCGGTGGCTTTGATGCAGCTTCCTCTCAGGTAGGAAAGAAAAGCTTTTATTATGTTGTGTTGCATCTTAAGATCTCAACTGGTGATGCGATTTGTCTCCCAGGTCGTTTTGTGTCAGAACAACATCCACCAGCAGGCTCATATGAACCGGGTAGTGACACACGAGCTCATCCATGCCTTCGACCACTGTCGCGCCCACGTGGACTGGTTCAACAACTTCAGACATCTGGCTTGCTCTGAGGTGATTAATGGTTTGTTTGAATCAGGGCTTTTAATGAAAACAGATTTTAAAATTCTCAACTCAAGGTTTTCTTTAGATTCGAGCAGCTAACCTCAGTGGAGACTGCTCTTTTACCAATGAGGCTTCCAGATTTCACTTGGGCTTAAAGGAGCATCACCAGGTACTTAAACCGGGGGGTAAATGTGACTCTTTATGGGTGGGTTTCTGCTCTCTAACTAAACTCTAACTCACTGTTTTCTAACAGGAATGTGTACGGGGCCGTGCCTTGCGCTCGATCCTGGCAGTGAGGAAAATCAGCCGAGAGGAGGCTCAGAAAATCGTGGATGAGGTCTTTGACTCGTGTTTCAACGATCACGCGCCCTTCGGTCGGATCCCACATAGCAAGAAGGACGCAAAGTTTGCCTACAGGGATTATATGAACAGAAGTCGATATTACGCAAACCTTTAGTGTTTGTTTCATCGTTGTTTTCCTCAAGGTGCTCTGGCAGGTGACACCACCGTTGACGGTTGCGCCTTGGTCAGCATGAAATAGTTAAACCAACCATGTCTCTTTAGAAGGGATAGTCTGAAGCCCTTTTCACACATCAGCACAACTAGGAAGGAAGGCACCTCTGTGCTGCTGTAGTTCCACTTTACTTATTTATACCTGTTGAGCTTTTGGGTCAGAGATAACTGACTCCGCCTCCTTTTAAAATGACACTAAAGCTCAGCTAGAGGGGCCGCGTGAAAAGGGCCAGTGATTGATTTGTCCCTGGGACAAAAACCTGAAACAGACAAGACTCTGGTGTGAAAGGATTGTGCAGACTGACATCTGGGATTTATTTATTGATTTATTTGAACCGATCAGTGGGTGCTTTACAGGAAATCCGAGACTTTCTTTCTGTCCATCAATGTTTGCTGTGAAAGTCGTGTGTAGACCTCCCAGGATTCCTTGCTGCCAAGCTGGTTTTAACACAGAAGTCCAGTGACCAGAGCTGGTTGTGCTTGATAGAAAATATGAAATTAGATTTCAATTAAAGTTTAACTTTGTTTCTTACTATGTAATGAATTGATTGTGTTTGGACATTTCAAAGCACTCATCAAAGATCACTCCCATGCATCGATGGATAAAGTAATTCTATTAATGTTCTGTTATCGTGTTAATGACTCTCAGCTTCCACAACAAGTTCACTCTCTATCTGTAAAACAGACTTAGTTAAAGCATTTAATATTTGCGAAGGTTGATCAGCCATCTTGGGTCTGATCTACTATATAACCAGTCGTAGACGTACGTTAGGATGTGAAAGTTTGGGCAGCCTAGTTAATCTTTATGATTTCCTGTATAAATTGTTGGTTGTTACAATAAAAAAAATAGTTTAATACATCACAGGAGAGACACTCAGTGATGTTTGAGAAGGGAAACTAGGATTTACAGAAAGTGTGCAATAATTGTTTAAACAAAATTAGGCAGATGCATAAAGTTGTTATTTTATTGATTCCAAAAGTAATTACTGGAACTCAAAATTGGTTTGGTAAGCTCGGTGACCCTTGACCTCTATACACAGGTGAATCCAATTATGAGAGTATTTAAGGGGTCAATGGTAAGTTTCCCTCATTGAATCTTCTCTGAAGAGTAGCAGCATGGGTCTCAGAACAACTCACATGACCTGAAAACAAAGATTGTGCACCATCATGGTTTAGGGCAGGGGTATTCAATTCCAGGCCCAGAGAGCCGGTATCTGCTCCAACACACACAATTCAGTGGATTAATCACCTGTGCAGAAGCTCATCAGGCTCTGCAGAAGCCTGTTAATCACCTGCTGATTGAATCAGGTGTGTTGAAGCAGACTTAAAACTAAAATGTGCTGGATACTGGTCCTCCAGGCCCATAACTGAATACCCCTGGTATAGGGGAAGGAGAAAGCTGTCTCAGAGATTTCAGCTGTCTGTTTCCACAATTAGGAACATATTGAGGAAATGGAAGACCACAGGAACAGTTTAAGTAAAGGGTCCAAGTAAGAGACCAAGAAAACAAGAAGAAAACAGAAGCAAAGAATGGGGAGAACAGTCAGAGTCAGCCCACAGACCAGCGCCAAAGGCCTACAGCATCCTCTTGCTGCAGGTGGAGTCACTGTGCATCATTGAACTATTGAGTGGACTTTACACAAGGAGATGCTGTATGTGAGAGTGATGCAGAGGAAGCCTTTTCTCCATTCACAGAACAAACGGAGCTGCTTGAGGTATGCTGAAGCACATTTGGACAAGCCAGCTTCATCTAGGAATAAGGTGCTGTGGACTGATGATACTAAAACTGAGTTATTTGGGCATAACAAGGGGGATTATGCATGGAGGAAAAAAAACGCTGCATTCCCAGAAAACCACCTGCTACCTACAGTAAAACATGGTGGTGGTTCCATCATGCTGTGGGCTGTGTGACCAGTGCTCAAAATATCACTGTGTGTGTCTCCTAAATGATATATTGAACTGAATTTTTTATTGGAACAACCAACAATTTATACAGGAAAATCATGAAGATTAACAAGGCTGCCCAAACTTTCACACCCCACTGTACATCAGATGAACTAAAAAGTCAACCTACCACATTTATCAGAAGAATTTTTAAATGGGACAGATTTTGCTAAACTGACCTTTTGCATCATTTTTTGCTGCCACGAGGGCTTACAATCACTCTAAACGTGGGGGGGGGGGGGGGGGGGGGGATCTTTCATGGCTTTTCTTTCAGTGTTTGGTTTTGGGAATAATGTGCCTAAAACAATAAGTCTCAAAAAGCTGTGTCATAAGATAAATTAGCACATAACCCCCTCTTACCTGTAGGAGGAGCAGCTGCCCCTTCCCGTTGGCTCATGGGTCCCTGATTGGATACAGCCTACAGCTCCATGTCCCCATCAGTGGTATACACTTTCAGGTCATCAGAATGTTACTGCTGTATCTGACTCCTACATATTTATTTATTTTATTTATTAAAACTTTATTTAACTAGGTGAGAGGATTGAGAAACCATTCTCTTTTACATACATACTCCTGATATCTCAAAGTTATTTTAAGTGTTTGTCCTTGGTTCAGTTTATGAGTTACCAGTTTAGGAAAAACTTAAGGCTGATTGGACCACATTAAACAGGAAGAACCCAATCCCAAATGGGAGATTGTGGACAAGTGAAGGATAAAAGACGGAAATAAGCTTTAAGACCACTCAATGTTGAGCACATCTGTGCAGCGGACATGTTTATTGGGCATTAGCATTTAGAGCATAGTGTCCCTCCACAGAGATTAATGAGTGGGAAAAGTTATTAAAAGGATCCTCATAATCCTTATCTCCTCCTTCACTCCTGCTTGTCTTAAAGACAACAGCCGCCACTTCATGATCACAAAGTCCTTCTGAGAGGCTTTGTATTGTTGGAGTTTCAAATTTCACTCTTAGAAAACACCACAAAAACAGAGAGGATGGGCTTGGAACAACAGGGCGATTGGGCGGGATTAGGGTTAATTTTGGAAGCTTAACTGAGAAAATGATGAGAACAGCTTGGGAAGGAGGGATTAATGTGGCAGACAAAGACAGGAATAATATTTGGATTTGGATGCTCATGCAGGCTAAATGTAGAAACCATACAGAGCAATAGCATTACTGATGGATCTGAGCATGGATCAAGTAATGACTGCCAATGCGTTTGATACAATTAGACTTGTGAAACAAGGCTGAACATGTAAAATGACTCATTTTGACATGTGGACTGTAACCATGAGTTCAACATCCTAAGTGTCTAAATATCACGTGTCTAAATATCACAGAGAAATGAGCTGAACCTGAAAATGATTTTCTGGAGAAAAAAGGGTTTCATCAGGGCCATGTCCTGCCAACAGCCAACATCCTGATACCATTCGTGTGTGGAGGTGCTTCTCAGCCGAGGGAGTGGGCTCACTCACAGTTTAGCCTCACAACAGCCATAAATAAATGGCAACTAAACATCCTCCCTGAGGAACTCCTCCCAAACGTCCAAGAACAGCACAATGGTGCACCAGGCCAAAAGGCTAAAGTAAAGTAGCTCAGGGAACATGTTGGGTCCAGAAAACTATCCAGACCTTTATACCATAAGTGAGGGTAGACAAACAAAATCCACAGTTCCAGTCAGGATCCAGCACCTGCACCAGAAGCTGACTGACAGCATGACATAACGAGTCACAGAGAAATAGCACCTCTATTACGTCCCCGACTCTCTAGGAGAGATGAGGAGGGGAGTAATAAAATTAGTGTGAGGGTGAAATAATAATCAGGGTGCTGTGTCGCTTAAAACAAAGGATTTTATTACAAAACGTGTGGAATATTTACAAAGAACCTAAAAACAATATTATGTACAAAACCGAAGGAGCAATATTCAAAAAGGAGATAATGTAAAGCACCAACCCAGATGGGGATGGGGATAAACAACAGAGAATATCAAATTTTATCCAAAAGGGGATATCCTAAATCGAGGTCAGAATGCCGGTCCGAAGTCAGATTATCACACGAGCTACTGCCAAATCCGAATATCAAAACGAGTCAGAAGTCCAAAGTCTACCAAGCAAACAAGTCAACAGCGAACGAGGAGAAGAGAACAGCACAGACTAAGCCGAGTCTATACTACCCTTGGACCTTCTCAAAGACTGTGTGCAGGAGAGCAGCTTTTAACAGCTACTCCCTGATTGTGAGCGATTGGAGACACCTGGTACACCGGGAGACAGGCGAGGCAAAGGCCACTGAGGCCATCTTGTGGCCGAAAAGGGACACGGAACGTAACACCTCTGTATTAACCTATGTATTAACTCAATGATTGTCAATAAAAAAGCCACTGATACCTTTTAAATTTTTCTAATTATACTACAGAAGCAATCTGACCAGAAGGTCTAAAAACACTGAACCAGCACACTACGGAAACTAAACTTTGTCAATGGCTTATATGAAATTAAATAGATTTTAGATCCGAACTATTCTGACTAGGGATGCAACGACACCACTTTTTCCAAACCGATATGATACCGATATTTGGATCTGAGTACTCACCAATACTTCTACCACACAAAAACTGCAATGAATTGGAATACATATTTTATTTTCTTCTCTGCTTTCAACAGGAAAAGACTGTGAGGTAGATAAAAATAAAATATATTAATAGAAATGATCACAAAACTAAAATATTAGGTGAACAGAAATGACAAGTTACAGTGAAGCCACTTTTCAGGCAACTGCATCGTTATCGGTTAACTTTTACCGATACCGATACTGGTATTGTTTTTCCCTGTAGTTTTTGTTTTAAAATCATTTAAGACATTTTGTTCAATTTATTATCAGAAATATGTAGGGTTGGCAAACTGAGTGCTTTAAGAGCTCAATAAATATATTACCTCTACTTATGACCAATAAGCTGTGATACTCTTTAAATATAAAATATCAACCCTGCTTGGTCTTTACGGTTTTTAATCAGAAGATCTAGGGTTCTTGCTTCATCAGGGGATCGTACACACTTTGTTTTGATTCAGAAAACAGTCAGGTTTATAAAAGTAAGAATTTATTTTACAAACAATTAAAACATGACAAGTTAACTAAACATTTACTGTGATGGATGGAGCTAGATGTGATGTATGAAATCTATGTGTCAATGCGATGTTAGTCAGAACCTCCTTATCTAGGAGAGCTGAGTTCTGGATGTAAAAGAATTTGGTTTGCGTTAAGCTATGAAGTTGGTTGTCATCAAAACACATCTATCATGTCTACATACCCACTCGAAGACCCTCGTGATAGATCTGGAATGTCGAAGTCCTCGGACTTCCAGGCACCGAGGTCCGTAGAAGAAACTGTGGCCCCACTAAACCGGTCTTAGAGTTGTCTTCAGGTCACAACAGACGGATGGTACCGCGCGTCTGGGACTTTTAAAGAGTCTAAACAATATAAGCTTGTTTGCAGGAACTGTTGCTGTATCAGCTTCGCAGGTTATAAAAGGTTTTGATGACGTGTCAAAATCTTTGATGGGTTAAAGAGGCGTTGCTTCAGATGGCCGGTCTAAAACTTTCTCTAGAACTGCCGAATCACCCAGAGTGATCCAGTTTTAAGGTTCTCATGTAATGATTTGCGCAGCCAACCAAAGGCTGACAGATTTTGAGAAATGTTAACCAAGAATCTCAGAAACACGCCTTCCTTGATACCGGATGCTCTGACTGGGTTAAAAGACTATTTATGTGTCAGAGTTTAACTTAACCTTACTTGTTCTTGTGTGAGTGCAAATGGCGTTGACCTTGCCATGTAAACATGCTGAACATATTGCAATCACTGTAGTCATAACATTAATTTCAAACTTCAATCAATGAGCACAGATTAATGAAACATTTCATTATATTATAATTGTTATAAGTAGCAATAAACAAACATTTTATTTAATGTTTATCTAGCTTATAAATTGTAGGAAAAGTTCATATTTGATTTAGGAAATAATTCTTGATTTAGCAGCTGATCCGAGCTGCGAGTGTTCCTTATATGGAAGCATGAAGACCTGAAAGACTGGGCCTTGGGGAGAGAAAGTTATCGTTGACATTTTGTTATCTGTTGTCAGAGCTGCAGAGTCTCTGAGCTCCAGCTGGTATGAAGGCAGGCCAAATTAAAGGGAACACATGCAGTCTTGTGTCTCCTTTTTGACCAGATGTTGAATGGTCAAACAGTACCTAAAAACTGACCATTGCTGGATGTTACAAATATAAATATAAATAACAACAACAACAACAACAACAACAATAATAATAATAATAATAACCACAACAACAACAACAACAATAATAATAATAATAATAATAATAACAGTAATAATAATAATAATAATAGTTTAGGAACATTGTTTGGATTCTTTTTGGGGTAACTCAGTTTCAAACCGATGAAAACAACAATATACTCCAGTGCTTCCATCCAGCAGTTCCACATCTGTCCTTTAGATGGCACTTTTGGCCCACCAATCAGGGCCAAGTGCATCAAGCTCAAACTTCTAAAGATTGTGCTGTTGCTGTTTTATTGGTCTGTTTAATTGAATACATTTCATTGTGTCGTGATCCAGGTGACTATAGAGCCCTTTATGAGCAGAGATAAGGTGCAATAATAAAGTTTCCGCTGAGAAGAGTGACGACTTCATTACCACGTCTATTCAAGCAGGTAGCACCCACTGTGACCTAATTAGGATGCTCCAGCAACACTAAAATCCCTTTGCTAATCTGCTGTAGGACAACACATTAACCTCAAGAGCAGTAATGAACTGAGCTCATTAATTAGCAAAAAGTCAGATTTAGCCAAAGAGCTGATGAGACAGTGAAAAGTAAGGCCACCCACTAGTTTTGAGGTGCCTGGTCCTCACAAGGGTAAAGCTGATAATTAGACACTTTTAAATTATTTAGCTTTTCAAAGTGCAGTGTGATGAGCATTTCTGTTTTTTAAAAGTATGTGCTCCATCATTTAAGAGAAATGTGTGTTTTTATAAAAAAAAAATCAGAAATTGAAGTGTTTTGAATGCAGGACATTTCCTAGTAAAGGTCTCAAATGACTTTGAATCAAAAATAACTTGAAAAAAGATGAAAAGGAGAGCACTGGGCTAAAGTGTGGCCAAGATATTCATTCCTCGGTCCCATCTAGAGTTCTCTGGGGAAATGTTTGCCGAAAGAAAAAAGAAAAAAAAAAAAAGAGAGAGAGAGAGAGAGAGAGAGAGAGAGAGAGAGAGAGAGAGAGAGAGAGAGAGAGAGAGAGAGAGAGAGAGAGAGAGAGAGAGAGAGAGAGAGAGAGAGAGAGAGAGAGAGAGAGAGAGAGAGAGAGAGAGAGAGAGAGAGAGAGAGAGAGAGAGAGAGAGAGAGAGAGAGAGAGAGAGAGATCTCCTGTTCCTTAGCCTGAGGAGAACAGTCATATTAAGTTTATTGAGGAAAAGAGTATACATCTAAAGACGGTCACACCAAATTCAGTTATATGAACGTCCATCACATTTTATATATCTGGAAAAAAATATTGTAAAAGTAAGGACCATATTGTCTCGTCTTGTCTTGACATGTTAGGAAACAATGGACATAAACATGTAATATTAACAGTGACAATATTACTTATAATTATTCTGACATTTTTAGTATCACAAATCTATTTTATTTACATTTTTTTAAATTATATTTACAGTAACAGTTATGAGAGAAAATACTCTATTTTGTTGAAAACAACTAGGAAGCTAATACGACATTAGCCAAAGTCTGGTTTAGAACAAGACTGCAAGTTGCTAAAGCAGAATAAAGAATTTTTAATAAACTTAATCTAATTGAAATTAAATGAAATGATTTGTAGCAAAACTTCTAAAACGATCAACTCTAGACTTATATTAGTCTTTAGCTAGTTCGTTCTGGATCTAACGGCAAAAAGTTGATTTTAAACAGATACTTTGCAGTTTAGCTTGCTTTTAGCACCCTCTAGTGTTCTGTTAATCAAACCAAAAGTGAAACGCATCCCCCCGCTGTGCGTTCAACACTTAATTATGCTGAAGTGTCTCCCCATCCTTCATTAGTGTCTAGAGGAGGGTTTCATCTCTAAATTAAACAAATCAGTTGTGTTCATGGTCTAAAACATGCAGGAAACATGCTGGAAGCAGACTCTAGTGCTAGCATTTCAGCTCCACTTTACTAAGTCCTACAGGGACCGGACTTGCACTCTGAAGTTGCAAGTGTGATATTTGGGCCACAGGGAGCGATGGGGCTGGGTGGCCTTTCATTAACCCTGTAAAAGGTAATTTTAGCACATACTGGTTCAAGAAAACAATTTTAAATTTGAAAAAGTTGCTAAATATGCCTTTAACTCATTTGATAAAAAACAGTAAAGTAAAAGATTCCATAGTTTCCCCTCCACTTTATGAGGGTGACTGTTACATCCAGCCAGTGGTAGAAACAAAATACCCATCCAATTAATACAAATGATGCTGTGCTGGTGCAACCAGCTGATTGGCTGCTTGGGATGTCCCTGCCCACACCTCTGTATTATCATTGGTCTGGCTGTGTGCAGCCTGTAATTGCTTTGAGTGTCTGCACCTGTGGGTGCAGCATAAAAGGCTGCTTGGTGCAACTGCAGAAAGAAGTTGAGACTGATCAGAGCAAACACTTTTGGGAGCTGCTGCATGTGTAGCGTTTGGTGAGGCCTTTTGGAGGCAGATTTTAATAAAATACTTTGTGTCCAGACCTCCTCTTTAGTTTGCAGTCCCATGAGCTGGATTGTAACAGTGACCAATAATAGTGATGGGAATTCCGGCTCTTTTTAGAGAGCCTGTTCTTTTGGCTCAGCACACCAAAAAGAGTCTACCAAGTGGCTCCTCAGATTTTCTGTTGCGTTAAGTATTTTTATCACCAAAAATAATGCTGAACTATATGTAAAACGATTTACTAATGTAAAAAATGCAATATATCAAATATGTATCATTGATATGGATTTATTTTCTGAACACTTTTAAGAAGTCTCAACTTTCTGACTGCTGTCGCTCATTTTCTCACCGTCTTCGTCGCACTCTCCTCTCTCTCGCTCGCTTTTTCCCTCCTCATTCCCACTCGTCTCCATCCGCCCGCATGTGCTCTGCTGTGTGTCTGTCTGAGTCTGATCCTCCCTCTTCCTCCCTCTACTGCTCTGTGTGTGGATAGTCTGGACATGCAGATACACATGTTGACCAATCAATCACCTGTGGCTTTCACCAAAGCAAGAGGGGGAGGGGAGGGAGGGAGACGGCTCCCAACGACGAGCCGGCTCCCGTCGTTCACTTCAGCACATTTCTTTCTAGAATCTCTTGATAGTCTTGAGAATTCACTGTACCCTGCACATTTAGAGCTGGTTCGTTTGCGACCGACAAATCATTAACCAATAAGTGTTTACCGATGCTGCTAACAGCATTTGCTGTATTTAGGGAAGTTCTTCATGACGGTGTTGCTAACAAGAGACACTTGGCTGTGGAAAGAACAAGTTAAACTCATTGTAATTCATAGCACAAATTCTCTGGAGGCGAGTTGTCTAACCTGACAATTAACTCCCCCAGCAGGAAAGCCCAGTTGGAGCCTGCTGGGGGGGGGGGGGGGGGGGGGGGGGCATGTAAATTTATTAATTATGTCTGCTAGTTAGGGCTTAATTAAGGAGCTGTTGAAAGTTGGCAAAGATCATCTCCAAATTGAGAGTTTTCATGCAACTTGAACTCAACTGTTTGGCTTGAGGGTGTAGGTGGCTCCACTTAAACCTCAAATTACTAAATAAATGAATAGAACTCTTTAAAAAATGTATGAAGAAAATTTTCTAAAATACATCCCGTACACGGTGTTCAATGGAGCTGCATGGTGCTGCACTTGACCCCTGGTGCAAGAAGGCTGCCGGTTGAAATCTCGCATACGCTGCTTTTCTTCGTGGAGTTAGCATGTTCTCTCCACATAGATGCGGACTTGGGTGAAGTGTATTACCCACAATCCATTGCTGTGGGAGAAAAGGCTCATGTTCCTTTTCTGAAAATATGTATTTTCTAATGAAATTAATTAGTTTTAGGATGATTAGTTGGTGCTCTGAATGTTTTAGACAAAGCAGCAACAAATTTAAATGTATTTCAAACAACTGGTTGTTTGTTTGAAAGTTGTAAATAAAGGTTTTTGATAAAAGTATCACAACGACTAGCATCCCGGCATGCATTGCGATCGATGACACAATGCTCCCGTCTCAATTCAGCAGTTATTCATTTGTACACTTGTGTACCACACACTCGAAGCCTTAATGCACACTTTCTCCAAGTGCACTTTTCTGAAGACCGCAGGGGGATTATTGGGATTGGGCCTAACACTCTAGATGTGAGTTTGTGTGCAACTGGTTGTCTCCGTGTGTCTCTGGGATGGACTAGACCTGTTCAAGTTGTCTTCCACCTCTTGCCCAATGACTGCTGGAGATAGGCCTCATCTTCCTATGACCGTGGTGAGGATAGTCTCGAAGAGTGAATGAATGGTATTCTATGGATTATTTGGTGTATTAGCACCATTTATGCTGCAAAATGATTTTCAATTTTATTTATATTTTATTTCTAATACATAACTGACACATTCTGTGAAGACAGACATAGTCAACACCAGAACAACATTTGAGACTTTTGTGAAATAATATCTGATTATTTCTAAAAATGACCATTTTGAACTCTCACCGGTCATGTGTGGCCTTCCTGCCTTCACCCATTTGAAATCAGCTAGAGGAGAAGCAGGAGGTGAGCTAAGTGGCCCTTTCCTTTTCCCACATCGTCTCAATAGCAGCAATAAGTTGAGGGATTTTCTGAGTGAGGTTTATTAGGAATGAAAGGACTGGGGATTATATCAGGAAATCCCCGTAAAACTCACACATGGGCTCACTTGAGATCTTCTTGATACGGCAAAACATCCTGAGTTTAACGCAGATTTTGGTTGGGCAGTGAAGACTGCAAAATCACTCAAATGCAGTCAGGTAATATTGGGTGGTTTAGGGTGATTTATGCCCTCAATTTTCTTTCTTTCCTCCTTGTTCTCTGACTCTAACTCTATGGGGTGCAGATTGTAAAAGAAAATGTTCAAAATTAACCATGTTTAGCTCTGAATATTCATGTAAAAAATTTGTATTTAAACTAAAAATAAAAGGCCCACACAACGTTACCATCAAAGAGAGTCTGAGGTGGCAACACAACTTTTGTTTTGAAGTTTAAACTTTTAGATTTTAATGTCATTCTAATGTTTTGATACAACCTGAACATAATTTTTACAGACGTGGACAAATAGCCTTGGGTCAATGAAAGAAAAATCCACAATGGTCAAAGAAATAACTTGAATCTGACATGATAAATAAAAATTCTATAAAATGTAAACAATGAAAGTCAGATGTTGCTTTGAAACCACGCTTCAAATGAATAATTAAAAAAGATAAACTCATGGAACAGGCCTGAACAAATATGATGGTACCCCTTAATGTTTTGTTGCACAACCTTTTGAGGAAATCACTGCAATGAAACCATTTCTATAACCGTCAATGACTTCTGCATCTCTCAGCAGGTATTTTGGCCCACTCCTTATGAGCAAACTGCTCCACTTGTATCAGGTTTGAAGGGTGCCTTTTCCAGACAGCATGTTTCAGCTCCTTCCAAATATGCTCAATAGCATTGAGAACACAGCTGATAGTAGGCCATTTTAGAATAGTCCCGTGTTTTCCTCTTAACCATTCTTGGGTGTTTTTAGCTGTGTTTTGGGTCATTGTCCTCCAATCCAATCCAATTTTATTTATAAAGCGCATTCACAAGGCATTACAACCAAACAAGGCGCTGTACACTAAAAATCCTGTTGCAAGACCTGCGACTGAGACCAAGGGGCCATTCCCATCTGTACCGGGTCGGCCCAGGCCGGGTAGCCCCAGTCGGCCCAAGCCTGGCCCGGTTGATTCCACACATCCTTGCCTTAAGCCCATGTGGGCTGATTCTACCCACCAATCAGATGCGTGCTCTAATGGAAGGTGTGAATTTGCTGTCAGCAGTGGGTGTGTTGGCCCTGGTCGGCCTGAAGCAGACCCCCTCAAGAAGAGGGCTGAGAATGAGCCTTGGTTGGCCCGGAAAAATACCAGGCTACCCAGATATGTAAACAACCTACGCTACCCGGCCCGGGCCGACCCGGTACAGATGGGAATGGCCCATTAGCTTTCTTACACTGGCCAGCACATTTCTCTCTAGAATCTCTGGATAGTCTTGAGAATTCATTGTACCCTGCACAGATTCATGACACCCAGTGCCGGATGCAGCAAAGCAGCCGCTGAACATAACAGAGCCTACTCCATGTTTCACAGTAGGGACAGTGTTCTTTTCCTGATACACTTCATTTTTCCATCTGTAAACATAGAGCCGATATGCCTTGGTAAAAGTTAAATTTTTTTCTCTTATGTCCAGTCCAGGGGCCTCATTTATCAAGCTTGCTTACGCACAAAACGGGGTCGGAAAACTGCGTAAGCAACTTTCCACGCAAACTTTGGGATTTATGAAAGAAAACTTAGTGCAAAAATGTGCACAACTTTAAGTTGACTAAGGACCTTGCTTACGCACATTTTGGACATGGAGAGCACCTGCAGTGCTGCTGCTGAGAAGGATACAATTATGAAATCCTGCAGCATTATCACTTGTACTGCTTCATTTTCACACAGAACAAGACCCCCCCCCCCCCCCCCCCCCCACACACACACACACACACGCGCACGTACACACACATGCGCGCACACTCACACACACATGCGTGCGCACACACACACACACAGCCTGAAGTGCAGAAAATGGAATGCTGAATATCAGCAGGGGGACAGATTGAAACAGAATGTCATGTGTCTGTGACAGTGTAAGCGTCCTGTCACTGTGACCCGATGGATCATGTGCCCTGGCTATTTGTACAGGGGAGATCTCTGTTTGGGTGACTGGTTGGTGTGTGTGACTTTCACCCTGGAAGTCTGGGGATCGAATCCTCATTGGACTGTGTTTTTATATCCGTCACAGATCTCTCTGAAGAATTCACAACAGCAATGCTGTGCCACTCCATGGATTTTCTCTTATTTGTTTTGCAAAAGCACTTCCTTTCATTTCTCCACCTCACCCACAGGTACCTCAATTTCTGCCTCTGTGAAATTGTGCTTCCTTGATCTGTCTTGATCTACGGTCGTCATGTCATTGCACTTGCACTGGTCACTGCAATAGCCGGCTTGTGTATATGCATAAGATCCACAAGGCACTTTGCATTGACTACTTATGGCAGTAAATAGGCATGATGAGGGCAGGATGTGACTAAAATGCAGCTGAGAAACATTCTTGGTAGTCTCCGATTTATGAAGCGGAGATTGCGTGCAGCTGTGCGTACTCCATGTTTGATAGATCACAAATGGTGTAAGTACATTTTTTTTTTTTTTGCTGAGCTTAAGTACGGTTTTAGTAAGGATTGATAAACAAGACCCCAGCTTTGTGGCTTGTCAACATGTAGTTTGGCTTACTCCAGTCTGGCTGTTTTATGATTTGTTTCCACCAATAGTGTCCTCCTTTGTCGTCTCCCATGTAGTCCACTTTGGCTCAAACAACGACAGATGGTGCGATCTGGCAATGATGTTCCTTGAGCTTGAAGTTCACCTTGGATGTCTTTTAGAGGTTTTTATGGGCTCTTTTGACACCCTTTGGATTACCCGTCTCTGATTTGTCATCAAATTTCCTCCTGCGGCCACTTCCAGGGAGGTTAGCTACAGTCCCATGGATCTGAGTTTTTTCAATAAAATGTACAGCTGTAGTCACGGGAACATCTAGCTGCCTGGAGATGGTACTGCACAATGGAAGCATCAGCGGTGCGAAACGGCAGCGGAAAGGTTTACTCTCAACAATCACTACACTCCAGTGTACACCAGAAGATCCTCAGCCACAAAGCAGCTTCTCCACCAGTCTCCTTGCTCGACTCGCAACATCACTAAATCCCTCGAGTTTATGCCATCCGCCATTTAACCAAAAAGAAGGAAATCCTGTTTGATCTCACTGTCTGATGTCATATATGATTATTGCAATGCCCTTCTAACTGGTCTTCCAGCCTGTACTGTGAGACCTCTTCAAATGGTCCTGAACGCAGCGGCACGTCTGGTCTTCAATCAGCCAAAAAGAGCACACATCACCCCTCTGTTCATTGAGCTCCACTGGCTGCCGCTAGCAGCACGCATCAAATTCAAATTGCTAACACTTGCATACAAAGTCCGAGATGGTACGGCTCCCATCTACCTGAATCCTCTTGCAAAGGCTTACGTCTCGGCCTGGCCGCTCCGGTCATCACAGGATCGTCGGCTAGCAGTGCCTACACCACACTCAGCACAATCCAGACTCTTCTCATGCATCGTTCCACAAATGTGGAATGACCTTCCAAGCACTACCAGAACAGGGGCTTCCTTTTCAATTTTCAAGAAACTCCTGAAGACCCTGCTCTTCAGAGAGCATCTTCTTAACTAGCACCTTCCCTTCACCCATCCCCCCTCTCTACCGTGCAATCCTTTGTTCCCTCTTCTCCATGATGGATGTCAAATTGTTGTTATTATTGTTTTTGGCCTCAAGGGCAACATGTCGATTATCACTTGTAAGTCGCTTTGGACAAAAGCGTCTGCTAAATACATAAACATAAACATATGATGTTGTTGTTCCTTTCCATTGATAAAACTTAAGCTATTAAAAACACACTACTGTACTTCTGGAATGATGCAGGAAGTAAATAAGCCGTTAGGCCACTTCAATTCAAGATTATTTATATAGCGCCAAATCACGACAAGAGTTTTCTCAAGGCACATAATAAACATTCCAATACAGGTCAGTTCATTAAGCAAATCAGAAAAAAGTTTCCTACATAAGGAACCCAGCAAATTGCATCAAGTCACTGACTAGTGCCGGTGACTTTATAGCAGTCCTCATACTAAGCAAGCATTTAGCGACAGTGGAGAGGAAAACTCCCTTTTAACAGGAAGAAACCTCCAGAGGATCCTGGCTCAGTATGAGCAGCCATTCGCCACGACTCACTGGCGATCGAGAAGACAGAGCAGACACATACACACCAACACAAGCCCACCCAACCACACCCACACCCACACACAACATATATACCAAGTAATGTTTCTATGGTTACATCGTGATTTCTTAGTAAATATTCTATTCGGTGAGAGATAAACTTTATTGTATTTATCCTAGTGAATCTAAAATTAAACGGGGAAAAGAGTAGTAGCACATTCAACGTCAAAGAAAGTAAAATGTTATTGTCAGGAGAGGGAGAATGTTTAAATGGTTAGCAACAGTGTTCAAGCCAATGACCCCCTCTATGAGGGCACCACAGCTCAGCAGAACACCATTGTAGCTTCTTCTGGGAAGAAAAACACTTAGAGAAAAAATAAAGATAACAGCTGAAATTGCAGGAAATAATACAGTTAAAGAGCAAATTGTGGAAGAAAGTAGTCGAGTGTGGAAAGTGGTCAGTGTGTCCTCCAGCAGTCTAAGCCTATAGCAGCATAACTACAGAGATAACTCTGGATAACCTAGCCTTTTAGATGGAGACATGTTGGAGGCAGGGCAAGGGAGAGCCGTCTTTACTGACTGTACACTCCACCTCCCTCTACTCCCCCACTTGTCCTGATCTAGGCTAACATCAGATTTTAACCATATGCCCTACCAAATAAAAAATGTTTAAGCCTAGTCTTGACCTGATGTAAAATAAAATTAAATAAAAATCTTAAAAGGTTTTCTAGATAAAACTAAAAAGAGATGTTTTTACCTAAATTCGATAATAAATGTTTCTAATTAGTAAAAAACAAGGTCTAATTTGAAGAGAATAAAAACTTTCAGTGAAAGATGCCAATGTGGACGCAGGGTCTGAGGAGCTTATAAGTAGACAAGGTGTCTGCCTCACGGACTAAAGCTGGGAGTTGGTTCCACAAGAGAGGAGCCTGATAGCTAAAAGATCTGCCTCCCACCGTATTTTTAGATATTCTGGGAACCATCAGTAAACCTGCAGTCTGAGAGCGAAGTGCTCGGTTAGGAACATATGGAACAATCAGATCACTGATGTATGATGGAGCTTGATTATTAAGAGCTTTATATGTGAGAAGAAGGATCTTAAAATCTATTCTGAATTTAACAGGCAGCCAATGTAGGGAAGCTAAGACAGGAGAGATATGATCTCTCTTTTTAATTCTCATCAGAACTCTAGCTGCAGCATTTTGGACAAGCTGAAGACTTTTAACTACATTCTGTGGACTTCCTGAGAGTAATGAATTACAGTAATCCAGTCTTGATGTAATAAATGCATGAACTAGTTTATCAGCATCACTCCTGGAAAGGATGCATCTAATCTTAGCAATATTCCGAAGGTGGAAAAAGAAAATCCTACAAACCTGTTTAACGTGGGATTTGAATGACATGTCCTGGTCAAAGATAACACCAAGGTTCCTTACTTTGTTCTCGGGGATTAATTTAATGCCATTCAGGTCAGGTGATTGACTAAGCAATTTCCTTTTCTGAATTTCAGGTCCAAAGATGAGAACTTCCGTCTTGTCTTGATATAAAAGCAAAAAGTTTTGAGTCATCCAATTTTTTATGTCTTCAAGACAAGCCTGTAATCTAACTAACCGATTAGGTTCATAAGGGTTAATGGATAGATATAACTGAGTATCGTTGTCACAATCTGCTCCTGCCTCCCTGACTGTGTCTCTCCCCTGCCCTTGATTAGTCCCTATTGGTTTCACCTGCCCCTTGTTACCTGCCCATGTGTTCCTGATTGTTTCTCTGAGTATTTATACCTCCCTTCTTGTATCAGTCTTTGTCGGATCATTGTTTGTTGTCAGCATTGTTTTGTTCTGTCGTTCCCGCTCTACCATTAAAACCATTTTTACTTTATCCGAGCCTGCATTTTTGCCTCCTGTCAGCTCCTCCACACATGGTCCGCCGTCATCCACACCCGCAACGTGACAATCGTCAGCATAACAGTGGAAGTTTATCCCATGCTGTCTAATGATTTAACCAACTGGAAGCATATATATAGTAAAAAGAATTGGTCCAAGCACTGAACCCTGTTTTACTCCACAAGTAACCCTGGAGTATGAAGAAGATTTGTCATGTATATTTACAAAATAAAATCTATCAGACAGGTAGGATTTAAACCAGCCTAGCGTTGTTCCTTTGATCCCTACATGTTCAAGCCTTTCTAAATGAACATTGTGATCAACTGTGTCAAAAGCAGCACTGAGATCTAACAAGACTAGAACAGAAACAAGAATCTTATCTGAGGCCATGAGAATATCATTTGTAACTTTCACTAATGCAGTTTCAGTGCTGTGATACTCTCTAAAACCGGATTGAAATTCATCAAACAGATCATTAGTGTTTAAATGCTTACATACTTGGATGGCCACTATTTTCTCCAGGACTTTGGATAAAAATGGAAGGTTAGGTATTGGTCTATAATTCATTGGGTCATCTGGATCCAGAGAAGGCTTCTTAAGTAAAGGTTTGATTACAGCAACCTTTAAATCCTATGATACGTATCTATTTACTAGGGATAGATTGATTATATCTAGAATGGGGGCAGTGAACAAAAGAAATGCATCTTTAAATAATTTGGTTGGGATTGGATCCAAAATGCAAGTTGAAGGTTTAAATGAAGCCAATATTTTTGAAAACTCTGAAAGCTCAACTGGATCAAAACGGTTCAAGCACAGATGGGGTTCTACAGTCACCTCTGATGCTGCCTCACTTACTGTGCAAGAAGAAATTGCATTAGGGAGGATGCTAAACATTTTGTTTTTTATAGAATAAATTTTACTCATGAAAAATCCCATAAAGTCGTTGCTGCTTAGGGCTAAGGGAATAGATGGTTCAGAGCTATGATTCTGTGTAAGATTGGCAACTGTACTGAAAAGAAATTTAGGATTATTCTTATTCTCCTCAATTAGCAATGAAAAATAAGCAGTTCTAGCTTGTTGAAGCTTATTTTTATAAAGCACAAGACAATTTTTCTTGTACTGGTGCAATCTACACAGATGCGAAATTGTATCACTGCAATAGACTTGTTTTGAAAATTACTAGGAGTTTTACACTGAAACCGTGTGTGATTTCCTGCCTATTCCTGTGTTAACTGTGGAAATTGTCATGTCCCATAAGCAGCTCGTGGCAAATTTAGAACCCGATCCTAGCTTTAGCGGTGTGGTGAGGTGCCGTGCTGTGCCGTGCCGTGGCGTGCCATGGTGCAGCGCGGCATGCCGCCCCTGGCATGCATGCTATATATATAAAATCTATAATGTTCTTCCTAATCGCCTGAGACAACTCCTTCCTTCACTTCCTCTCTTTCATGTTGAGTGTGGTACACAGTGTTGTGCCCGAATGCGTTCATTGAACGATCGCGCAAACTCATTCATTTTTTTTTCTGAACGTGAACTGAACTCGTTCGTATTTTGCCTGACGAACGTTAAAGTGAGTGTGTTTGTTCTGACGTGCACGAACACGTTCTTTTGTTCCGGCAAAGCATGATTGAAAAGCATTGTCTGAATTTCATTGGTTACATTTCAGAGAATTTTTATCCTTTATTACTTTTGTCAGATTCAAGTTATTTCTATGACCACCGTGGGTTTGTCTTTCATTGACCATCAATTTTGTCCACACGTGTAGCAAAATGTATAATTTAGATTCTTAATGTTAGTTTTTAATGAAAAAAGTATTATTTTCATTTATATCTAAACATTTACAGATGACAAAAGTGAAATGGACGTGATGTGTGGACGTTCACACCTAATTTTTATTGTCATGAAGAGCTAAATGTGGCTATTAATTTATTAATGTGTTACAGTCGGCTCCCCATGGGGAATGCTTTCGACTCATTTTGTGGAGAAGATTAAGGCTCAGGTGAATTGGCAGTGACAAACTGTTAACATTAATGAGGAACATGTGAATTGGGTGACTCCTGCAATAGTAATTAACACGTGGTGGCATTTGAATCTTCATTTTCCTAATAATATGCATGATATTAATTAGGGCTGAATAATTAACATAACAACCGCTGGACAATGTCCCAGGGTGGAAGAGCAGAGCTGCTCTTCTTGTTCCATGAACTCTCCCTAAAGTCACAGACTCATTATTAAAACCTAACAGCAATCTCCGCTAACCTTGACAAGTGACTTGGTTATTTTTGAAAGTAATTTGATAAACTCCTCAGGCTGAACTGATGCAGGAAAAACGAAGCAGAAGAAATGAAACGACTAAATGGAAAAGAACTGAAGACAAAACTGGAATGTTCCTGTCTAGAGGATGGCTTCGCTGGATCATTCAGAGCCGTCAAATCATTTTGGATGTTATTATAATGTAATAAATAAATTGGACTTTAATGCCAGTTTTACAGAAAGCACATTGTGGTCTAATAATCTTGTGCATTCATTCATTTTCTTTAGCAATTTTTGGGTTATATGGAAGACTAATAGAGAGATAGACTTTATTATGAGATCCCAAGGTCTCAGAAACAGCACATAAAATAAATACCTAAAAATACCAGTATAAAAATATCAAAGAAGAAATATGAAATAAACAGATAAAATCCATAGGAGCACCAGACAAAGATAATAAAAATTAAGCTACAAAATATTTAAAAAGTGTCAGGTTCGTTGGCAGATCTGAAGCGTGACTGAGAGTTCTGTTGCCCAGACGCGGAGAGACGGAGATAGCCGGCGTGGTTATCTCCTGTAGGTGTAGTCTGAGTGTTTTGAGGGCTGGTAAGCCTGGAGACTCGATACAAAGTCTGGTGAGAAACGATGACTGAGCAATGAATGAAACGCCGGCACTTCCTTAAGTAGTGCCGGCGTGATGACGTCAGTCGCCACGTTGGTGGCAGGAATGAATGGAATGCAGTCAGCTGGAGGAGTTCGTGACAGGACCCCCCCCTCGAGGGACGGCTCCCGAAGTCCCAGGACGGCGGGCCCAGAAGTCAGTCAGCAGGGTAGGGTCGACAAACGAGCTCGTGGGCTCCCAAGAGCGTTCCTCAGGCCCGTACCCCTCCCAATCCACGAGGTACTGCCAACCTCGTCCCCGGCGGCGAGCGTCCAGAATCCTGCGGACCGTGTAGGTGCGATCCGCCTCAACACCGCGGGGCGGAGGCACCCGGACCGGTGGAGGGTGGAGAGGAGAGGAGATCACCGGCTTAAGCTGGGAGACGTGAAAGACCGGGTGGATCCGGAGAGTAGCCGGGAGGCGCAGACGGCAGGTGACAGGATTGATGACCTTAAGGACGGGGAACGGACCCAGGAAGCGAGGAGTGAGCTTCCGGGAGCCAGCCGGCATCCTCAGGTTAGCGGAGGAGAGCCACACCTGGTCGCCAGACCGGAAGACGGGGCCAGGCCGGTGGCGGCGGCGATGCTGACGGGCATACTCCGTGTTGGCCCGGGTGATGGCCGCACGGGCCCGGATCCAGGCGAGCCGACAGCGGCGGACCAGCGTCTGGGCAGCAGGGACCTCCACCTCCGGCACCTGATGATCAAACAGAGGTGGCTGATAACCGTAACAGGTCTCGAAGGGAGACAGACTCGTGGCTGAGGAGGTCTGGAGGTTGTGTGACAGCTCCGCCCACAGGAGAAAGCGGGGCCAGGTGGTCGGCTGGGACGAAGCGAAGCAGCGCAGGTAGCGTCCAAGCTGCTGGTTAGCTCTCTCTGTTTGTCCGTTTGTCTGCGGATGGTATCCAGAGGACAGACTGGTGGAAGCACCGACCAGGCGACAGAACGCTTTCCAGAAGCGTGAGACGAACTGGGGTCCTCGGTCGGAAACCACGTCCTGAGGGAAACCATGGAGCCGCACCACCTGTTCCAGGAGCAGTTCGGCCGTTCTCTTGGCCGTGGGGAGGCCGGCCAGGGCCACTAAGTGCACGGCCTTGGAGAAACGGTCCGTGATAGTCAATATAGTGTCCAGGTGGTCGACCGCCGGCAGTCCCGTGACAAAGTCCAGCCCGATGTGTGACCACGGCCGCTTGGGCACAGGGAGAGGCTGCAACTCTCCAGCGCCGGGTCGGTTGGAGGACTTGGATCGAGCACACACATCACATGCAGCTGTGAACTCGCGGACGTCCCTCCTCATGGACGGCCACCAGAGAGCCCGACGGAGGAACTGGAGGGTACGGGCTTGCCCTTGATGTCCCGCGAGCCGTGAACAGTGCCCCCACGTGAGCGCCTCTTGCCGGCAGGAGGCGGGAACGTAGAGGCGGTTCGGTGGGGTCTCCGGCGGCGCTGGATCGCCAGGAAGTGCCGCCTGTATGGACTGCTCCAACGGCCATTGGAGGGAGGCCAGGAAGCGTTGAGCCGGTAGAATGGTCCGAGGCTCCGGGGGGCCGGCATCTGGTGCGAAACGCCGAGAGAGAGCGTCCGCCTTGAGGTTCTTGGAGCCGGGCCGGTAGGCGATATGGAAGTGGTACGGCTCGAAAAAGAGGGCCCACCGAGCCTGACGAGGGTTGAGCTGGCGGGCAGTCTGTAGATGAATGAGATTCTGGTGGTCGGTCCAGATCAGAAAGGGATCGGTGGTCCCCAGGAGCCACTGCCTCCATTCCTCCAGCGCCCACTTTATTGCCAGCAGCTCTCTGTCGCCGACCCCGTAGTTCTGCTGTGTGGGGGAAAACTTCCGGGAGAAGTAGGCACATGGGTGGAGCTTAGAGTCTGGACCCCGTTGCGAGAGAACGGCCCCCGCTCCCACATCCGAGGCGTCCACCTCCACGACGAAGGGCCGGGTCTGGTCCGGGTGGAGGAGGATGGGTTCCTTAGTGAAACGTCCGACCAGCTCATGGAAAGCACTGACAGCCTCTGGAGTAAGGCGAAACGGGCGAGGCTGATTGGTGGTTTTGGTGAGTGAGGTCAGAGGTGCTGCGAGGGAACTGAAGTTGCGTATAAACCTCCGGTAAAAGTTCGAGAAACCCAGGAAGCTTTGCAGCTGCTTCAGGGTCGTGGGTAGAGGCCACTGAGCTACGGCCTGAACCTTCTGGGGGTCCATCTTCAGGCCCTGGGAGGAGATGGTAAAACCCAGGAAGGAGGTGGACTCCTGGTGAAACGCACACTTCTCCAGTTTGCAGTAAAGTCCATGATCCAGGAGGCGGGACAGAACAGCTCGAACATGACGGATGTGCTCTTCGGCCGTGCGGGAGTAGATGAGGATGTCATCTAGATACACAAAGACCCAGCGACCCAACATGTCTCTCAGCACATCTGTAATGAACCGCTGGAAGACGGCGGGGCTGTTGCAGAGTCCAAAAGGCATCACCAAATATTCATAGTGGCCAGTGGGCGTGATAAAAGCGGTCTTCCACTCCTCACCTTCCTTAATACGGATGAGGTTATAGGCGCTGCGCAGATCCAGTTTAGTAAACACTGCGGCTTGTGTGATGGCGTCCAGAGCGGTGCCCATGAGAGGGAGAGGGTGGCGGTCCCGGATCGTTATTTTATTTAACCCTCGATAGTCTATGCAGGGCCGGAGATCCCCCTCCTTCTTTTTAACAAAGAAAAACCCCGCGGCCCCGGGGGACGTTGAGGGACGGATGAATCCCTTCTGCAGGGCATCAGTTATGTAATTGTCCATAGCCCGGGTTTCCGCCGGAGAGAGGGAGAACAGGCGACCCCGAGGGGGGGTGGTGCCGGGCTGGAGCCTGATCTCCAGATCGTAGGGTCGGTGAGGAGGTAACCTGGTAGTGGGTTCTTTAGCGAAGACCTGAGCGAGGTCGTGGTATTGAGGAGGGATGAGCGTCAGGTCTACGTCTTTGGGAGGAGCTGCTGCTGCCCGAGGTGCAGGGGAGTCCCGGTGGTTATGACAACCCGTGCCCCAGGCCAGGACTTTACTGGTGGACCAGGAGATGTGAGGCTCATGGCGGCAGAACCAGGAATGACCTAGGATGAGAGGCGTAGCCGGAGCCTGGATGACCAGGAAGTGGAGGGTCTCCCGGTGTTGGTCAATAGTCATGTGGAGACCCTGAGTTCGGTGGGTGAGAGGGTACGGCATGATGGGCCGGCCGTCCACAGAGGTCACGGGAATGGGTCGGTCGAGGGCGGTGAGGGGTATCTTGAGCCGAGTAACCAGTCCGTGGTCGATAAAACACTCCGCAGCCCCAGTGTCTAAAAGTGCCTCCAGTCTGGTCGGGCCTTGGTCCAGGTGGAGGGAGACCGGGAGAGTGGTTCGGTGTGGAGCCGGAAAAGTGGAGACTCCGGGCGGGACAGCTCCTACTCCGACCCGGAGGGACCTTTTCCCGGTCGTTTTGGGCACGTGCCACGGTGGTGACCCAAATCCCCACAGTAAGCGCATCTTCCCTCCTGGTAGCGCCGTGCCCGTTCCTCAGGGGGAAGATGTCCCAGCTGCATCGGCTCCTCCGTCGGTTGGTGAGCCGGCCGGCGGGGTGACGTCCTGGTGTGTACGGGGGCTGACATGGTGCTCGGCCGGTTCAGGATGCAGCGGTCCAGTTGGAGAGCCAGATCCACTGCCAGGTCCAGGGAGGTTGGGACCTCGTGCCCGATCATGCCCTCCCGGATTCTCGGTGACAGTCCCTCCAGGTAAACGGCCTTTAGGGCGGCGTCATCCCACCTCAACCGAGCTGCTGTCGTCCGGAAGCGAGAGGTGTACTGAGCCGCCGTCTGGGAGCCCTGGCGAAGCTGAAGCAGCCGCGTCTCGTCCGAGACCTCGCTGCTGGGGTGCACAAAAGTCTTTTTCATCTCCTTTACAAAAGTCTCATAGTCATTGCAGGCAGGAGATTTTTGATTGTAAAGAGCCGCCGCCCATTCAGCGGCTCGACCTGTCAGCAGTGAGGTCAGCAGGGCGACACGAGAGCAGGATGTGGGGTAGCGTGCCGGCTGGCACTCGAAAGTCATGGCCAGGGTCGCCAACATGCCCTCCGGGGATCCCCTGGTTCCGTCCCACTTCTCTGGAAGGCTGAGGCGTGGTTCCATCCTGTCAGGAACAGCTGCGGTCTGACGTTGCAGAGCGGTGGTCAGCTGGAGTACTAGCTCGGTGAGTGACTCAATCTTTGTGGCTTGGCGATCAGCTATGGCACGGAGCTGGTTCATGTCTGCCGTCTGCTGATCCAAGATTGCGCGCTGTTGAGCCACTTCGGCACGCAAACGCGCGAACTCCGCTGGGTCAACAGCAGGCTCAGTCATCCTGTCAGGTTCGTTGATCTGAAGCGTGACTGAGAGTTCTGTTGCCCAGACGCGGAGAGACGGAGATAGCCGGCGTGGTTATCTCCTGTAGGTGTAGTCTGAGTGTTTTGAGGGCTGGTAAGCCTGGAGACTCGATACAAAGTCTGGTGAGAAACGATGACTGAGCAATGAATGAAACGCCGGCACTTCCTTAAGTAGTGCCGGCGTGATGACGTCAGTCGCCACGTTGGTGGCAGGAATGAATGGAATGCAGTCAGCTGGAGGAGTTCGTGACAAAAAGAGAATAAAAGAAAACACACACTAATGCTGCAGACAATCAAAAATTCCGGAAATGGAAATATAAAGAAAAAAAAATACATTTATGGGTAAATTAATACATGTGTTGTAAAAGTTTACATTTATTTATTTCTGTTTTGGCAGGATCTCCCTATAGTCGAAATTCTGACCCACTGCTACCAAAAACAAATAACCATGAGTTCAAATTGATGCATTATGTGCATGTTTTTCTTTTCTTTTCAGACAAAAATTGTGACAAATAACAAACAGAATGGTAAAAATTTTAAAATAAATCTTACTAAAGAGCGTAAATTTAATTTTCCTGTGACTCGGAATTCCTCGCTTGCTCCTTCGTGATAAAAACTAAAGAAGATTAAGTTTTTAATGAGGTATCAGTTAGTGTGAATCTGATGGGAAGCTGCAGCTTTTCTCACCAGATTAGATTTACGAAGCTGAATGAAATTTCCCACTTTAGACTGTAGAGGAAACTAAGTTTTGACAGATTGATCTTTTCTTTTCTTTTTTTTTTTTTTTTTTTTTTTTACAGACCAAAAGTTTGTTTGGGTACGAAAGAGATCTGGAGCCTCGCCTTAAACCCTGCCGTCTTACACTTTCAGCTAAAACTCAGAATCTGCTGCCTTTGAACACTCAGCCAAGCAAAACTTGGAGGACATCGGTGGATCACCTCTGTCTCCTCCTCGCTCCATTTGTAAAATGTGGCCGTCCATCTGTGAGCTAAGCGAGCGACCTGTGGGATCTCCTCTATTCTTCAAGGGGAGGAGTAGGCGACTGCCTAAAGGGTGGACTCCACTCCCCGGTGAGCCAATTTAGCTTGACCTCTCATCTCCGGCGTCGCAGGTCCAGATAACTGTCCTCCAATCTGAAGGCTTTGTCACAGTTCTGTGGCTGAGCTCCAGCAGTTCAACCCGAACATCCATGACTGGAGGGATTACCTTGTTTTCACTGAGGACCCATGTGAGGAAAGGATTTTTTTATTCCTGGCATTTGGCCGTCTCTGACAGGAACTGGGACAGCAGATAGAGCTTGTGGCTAAAGACGAGCCTGTACAGCTGCACCTGAAAGGTCAAGGCTTTGATCTTTTACACTGAACAACTCAAATACAGAAAGGTGACAAAAGTCAAGTGCTTGCTAGAAATCAGTTTAAGTTTTTGAGCAATTCTGGAACTTGACCAGTTTCTTATTAAGCTAAAGAGAATCACTCTAAGCTGTTGTATTTATTCCTGTTTGAGAGTTTAAATAAAGTTGAAAACAAACACATCTTTGTGAATGTTTGAACTCTAATGCCCCCCTATAAATGATCATGCGTAAAAACGGGTGTGTGTTGTTTGGTGACGGCTTCATCCCTCTCATTACCTTCAGTTCAGTCCGGATCAGCCCCTCTACCCAGCTTTAAACAACACACTCACTGCTGTTTAGCTGCTGCAGGCACTTTGCCTGTCTCAGCAACACACAATTAAAGAGCACACACACACACACACACACACACACACACACACACACACACACACACACACACACACACACACACACACACACACACACACACACACACACACACACACACACACACACACATTGATCTCTTTGTAAAGTGTGACTTGAATAATGAGGAGATTTACTGTGAAAAGAAGCGTGAGCGTAAAAGGAAGCAGAAGCAGCACAGATTCATGATCTTGTTGCAGTAACTGGCTACATTCTGCCAGGTGAAGGATTTTTGTAGAAGTTGAGGATTACAAATCCCTGTTTCTGCATCAGGAAGCAGCTCCTGCTAGAATGGGATTGGGAATTCCATGTGCCTTTCCGCCATATCAGTCATTCAAGCACACACTGCCATTGTATAGTATGGTTACCACCATTGAAAACACCCCACTTTAATTCACTTTCTGTTTCCATTTACTTATTATCAGTTTTAACACAACATTGATGTCAATGTTAGTCAGAACGGTTTGGTTTAATCCAACATTGAATATGCGCTGATATTTAGACCATCATAGAGATCAGACAGGAGGAGATGAGCACCCACGAAAGGTTTATCTCCCAAATTATATATTTTTTCTTGATACAATAAAGCATGTTGTGAAGTCTGACCACCCCGCATAGGCCCCAACCCCAGGGCTGGCTTAAGGGTGGGACCTCATAAGCTCTCTGGTCCAGATACTCTGTGGTTCTCTGGTTTATTATGAAGGTCTTTGTTTCTCCCTTCACCTGTTTATTAAAGCAGACCCTACCAGGGGCCAACAGTTCCTAGGGCACTCAAAGTCCTCCATGGCAGTTCAACAGCAAGGAAAGGAGAGACCAGGCAATTAAAAGGTGGATCAGGAATGCTAAACCAGACTGTTCAGAAGAAGGAGCAAAGTCCTTAATTTACCAGTGGCTCTACGTTACAACACTCAGCTGCAGTCGTGTGTTTGAGGTAACGACCCTAGAACGAGATTATTAATGCAGGGGGCTAGAATTAGTTTCCTCCACAGGCTGGAGCACTGTCTTGGAGAAAAGATTAAGCCTCGTTCACGCTGAAAGTGGAATACATGTGCTCTAAACTCTGTATGGCTTCTGCTAAGACCAAA
The DNA here is from genome assembly GCF_043380555.1 of Nothobranchius furzeri. Lineage (NCBI taxonomy): Eukaryota > Metazoa > Chordata > Actinopteri > Cyprinodontiformes > Nothobranchiidae > Nothobranchius > Nothobranchius furzeri. Next base: position 62,387,008 of record NC_091741.1, on the reverse strand, counting down.
AATCACTGAGCCCAATCAGAGCATTCACACCGATTTGGTACGGATCTGGATGTAGAACACTGAAAAGTTTCTACTTGGAGTCTTTTTTGGGGGGGACTCTGCATGCACATTGTCATGAACAGAACAACAAACAGCTAGTTGCCACAAGAAGTGGGAATGAGATGAATCAAAAACAAAACACATTGAGACGCTTAGCGCTGGAGTGTAACCTCTTTGCTGCTATATTGGATGGGCCCCTCACTCTCTAAAACCTAATTGGAGTCAACACTGAACGAGCAGCTATGCCTGTTTTTTGTGGTCTACGGTTCCAACAACCGGCGTACTATTGAAAACAGATTATGTGGGATTACTATTGACTTTTCTAGCCCAATGAATGCACTGGGGGGCGACTGGTGACCCATCCAACATGGCAGCCTGTAGTTACAGCAGCGCCGATAGAAAGCCCCAGCCCCATGTCACCTCTAAGTTTATATGATCTGATCTCTATTATTTTTATATTATGTAGAAGGGGTAAACATATTGTTGCTTTTAAGCTTAGTATATTACCTTTATTTATAACCAATAAGATGTGATATTCTATATAAAAATGTGAAATCAACCTTATTGGTCTTTGAACGTTTAATCAGAAGATTCTAGGATTCTTTGCTTTTTCAGTGACCAAACACACTTCGTATTAATTCAGACAAAGTCAGGTTTATAAAAAGTAAGAAATTCATTTTCTAAACAAATTAAAAACAAGACAAGTTAAATAAGATGAGTGTGATGATGAATATAAGCAGATGGGATGTGATGTATGATGATGGAATGGTGGGTGTTTATCAGAACCTTGTATCTGGAAGAAACTGAGTTTTGGGTGTGAAAAGAATTTGGTCTGCATTAAACTAACAAAGTTGGTTCTTATCAAAACGGCATCAGACGCAATCTTGTCATGCCTACGTACCCGTTCCTGGAGACCCCATTTGGATCCAAGATGTCAAGGGCGTTGACCCCAATGCACGTGGCTCGTAGGAAAACCTTGATGCGACCATGTCAGTACTAGGATGTCTCCCGAGTCACAACAGATAGATGAAATAGTTTTCGTCTAGAACAGCTGTTTCTGAGTACTTGAAGGTGCAAGTTTCTGTGTCGTTGCAGGCAGCTTTTGGCTTGTCGAAAGCCTTGATGGTTCAAAGAGTTTTGCTTTGGCTGGCCGGTCCGGAGCTCTGCTCAAACCAACTAACTGACTCACTCCGTAAGTGATTCTGTTGAATCATTCCCATATTATGATTACATGGCCAATAAGGACAAAAGAGGTTAAGAGGTGTTAACAAACAAACCTCAGAACACACGTCTTTTCCAGATATAAGAATGTTCTACTTCTGTGGATAAAGAATCTTTATGTGCACTGACGTTAACTTTAATTTATATCTTATGAACATTGTGTATGAGTGTAGATAATGATTCACTTGTTAAACCAAACATTACTGATCATAACATCAAAATGTTTCATTGTAATATTAAAATTCATTTCAACTTTATTGAATTAGGCACAGATTATTCAAACATTAATATCATTATTCATTTAACATTTGTTCATTCAACCATATTATTATTTAATATTATTTAACTTATGAGTTGTAAAAGTTCTTCTTTCATGAGAGTGTGCAATCCTGCAGTCTTATCAAAAGAAGGCTTTGTTTGGGAACATAGGCTGACATCTTGAGCCCCTGAAATGTCAACAAGGACTGTAGAATCTTGTGGCTTGTTGGAATATAGAATGTAAAATCCACCTTAGAGAATGGAATTATGTCTGCAGATGACCGGTGACATGTAGGTCAATATGTAGGTGAAAAATTACCCTTTCTGGACGTTACAATTAATTTTCTGTCGTGGAAACCGATGTCTAGACAATTACAAGAGCTTGTACAACCCCAACATACACAAACATTAGCCATCGTTAAACTAGTGGAATCAGTGTTACCTCAGCAACTAAAAATTACTGGAGCACTGCATCAAGCATGTCTTTCTAAGTTTTCCTTCAGGTACGTGAGGAGTCACGTGACTCCAAAACCGTGCGTTTTTTTAGGGAAGCCTGTCCACTTCTCTTGGTTTAGTGTTTTAAACACCTGCTAGTTATCTGGAAATCTGGAAGGATAGACAAAGTAACCTTTTGACCTTTGATGATGCTTTTCTATCATTTGAAAGAACATTAAAGATGCTCTTTAAAAATATGTGAGCCACACAGCAAGTAAGACGTGTTTCAGCTAGGTGAATTTGGTATACTTTTAAATAAAACCTGTCACATCATTTTAGTCAGCTTTTTTTTTTTTTTTTAGCGAGGAGGATCTCACTTAATAGTGTATAATATTTCACATTATTTTAAAAGTATGTCTTTAAACGTATGATGACAGATTTCTAATCGTGGGAGCAGATTTCTGGAGACGTTCAGAACACGAACTGCAGTCAGTGTGAATGGCAGTCCTGTCTAGAAGCTGAACGGAAACCGGACCACCTCCATACTACATTCAGTTTGAACAAGGGGTTAGAGATAATGTGCTTATCGAGCTTGGATGAGCTTGGACATCCAGAAGAAATTCTTGGAAGAACCTTTGCTTGTCCAGGTTGAGAGGAGTCAGCTGAGGTTTTTCAGACATGTGGTCAGGATTCCCCTTGGATGCCTGCTGGGGAGGTATTTGCATCGTGCTGTTCAGGAGAGACCCCTGAGGGGACCCAGGATATGCCGGAGGGATTATATCTCTAGGCTGGCACGGGAACATCTTTAGATCCAATCAGAGTACTGGTGGAACTGGCCAAGTGGAGAATATTCTGGGCTTCCTGCTGCCCTGTGACCCCGGCTTGGAGAGCTGGGAGACAACTAGTATGAGTAAAAGTGAGAATGAACGTTAACTTACAGTTTTTTGGTCTTTTAAGTTCATGTCCAAGAAATGATCACACATAGCAGTTATCATTCTCTTTTTATGATGGCAGGTTGGATCCATAGAAGTTGAGATTTACTAATAAAAACTAAAGCATCACACTACCATAGAGCCTCTGGATGGAGTCAGAAGGCTTGTGGAAACCTACTTGTTTATTTGATGTTAATAGCTTCACATTATCCCAACCCTAAAAGAAAACCAAGGTTCATCTTTCAAAGTGTAACTCATGTCAAATATGAATCATAGTTTGGTTAAATCTCCCGGCTGTCAATAACTGAGTTTCTAGTCTAATTATGAAATAAGCACACCTACAAAAATGTCATCACACTTTTCACACAGCTTGGCCTGTGTGGGTAAATATGAGCTTCAGGAGAAAAATGGAGATGTGATTACAAAAGTGGGGCAAAGCATCGACACACGTCTAAGGTCTGGACCTAGTTTACTTAGCCTAGCGGTTTAATGTGACACAGCCACTGATTAGGAACCATGCTCAAGAGCAGGTGATGGAAAGAAACAGTAAAGCATATGATTTCCCTGGAGAATATCCAATCACAAGCACATCTCTTAAACTTCCACACGTATTACTGTTGGCTGTTCTCAGGCTGTTTGGTTTTATTCATTAGATTTTTAGCCTGACTTGTAAAAGTGCATTTCTCTAAAAGAAGGAGAATCTTACACACATAAGGAGGGTGAGGAAGAACGGTTCTATTTTGACTCAGAATTAAAGTTCCATGTGGGTCCATTAGGGGTCACTCTGAGGCTACTTCCTTACTTTTAACTCATGATGAACAAAGCTTAGGAAGAAAAACACTTTAAAATTGGTTTGAAAATCTGGTCAGGGCAAGTATTTTATTAATCTGTGTGTGTGTGTGTGTGTGTGTGTGTGTGTGTGTGTGTGTGTGTGTGTGTGTGTGTGTGTGTGTGTGTGTGTGTGTGTGTTCTTGTACATACTACATACTGAGGACCATTTTCCCTACAAAGAGAGGACATTTTTTTGTTTCTCACTTTTTTTAGAAGCTTACCAACTGGTTTTAGAGGTATGGTGTGAATTAAGTTTTAGTTAAGGTTAGGGTTAAGAATAGATCAGCACCGGTTATGGTTAGGGTTGGAATTAGGAACAGTGGAGTCACAAAAATGAATTAAAGTCAATAGAGGGTTCACACTATAGAAAGACAGACAGACACGTGTGTGTGTGTGTGTGTGTGTGTGTGTGTGTGTGTGTGTGTGTGTGTGTGTGTGTGCGGTGTGTGTGCATGCGTGTTTATTAAAAGAAATACAATATACACTAAATAAAATAGTTGTCTCAAATGCATATTTTAAATGTGAAGATAGTGAATCTGGTTTTCTTCTATAAACGTCAAACAAAGCTCACATGCTTTGAATCTACTCTTGATTCCAATATTTGTATTTTTTGTGCATGATTTAAACAGCCAGTGAAGGAGAGGTGTGGCAATGCAGTGTACAAAGGCCCTCCCGAATGATTTGTTTTCTTAATAAAATCCCTGCATTAGTTTAAAAAAACCTGCACACAAGACCAAATCTGAAGCCAGAACAAAACATAGCCCTTCTCAGTAAAAAGCCATGCCTGTAATGTGACTTTAAGTTACTCATCTCACAGTTCATTAGCTAAGAAAATGCTCCTGATTGGGTTTTCCTCCACAGGCCTCGCTCCACACGATCTTCTGCTGTAAATCTAAGTTGGCAGGATTCAAGAGGTTAATAGCAAATGTGTTCATGGACTTCGCCAGAGAGCACAAAACACATCTTAGTTTTATCTGCAGTGCTGCCCCCCCCCCCCCCCCCCCCAAAAAAAAATCTCCAGAAAACCACTTCTGATGGAAAAAGCAGCTGTTTGGAAGTTTGTTCGTTGAGAGAGCGAGGAAATGTCAGGAGCCAGCCATGCTCCGACAGCCCTGCAGGCCTCATGGCAGACTAGCACAAGGGCACAAAGCTGTGGTTTCACATGGTTTGACATGTTGTATGAGTCACAAACCAAAAACATGTCTCTCAAATCCAGCATGGTGAGGCCCACAGACGTGAAGGATGAGTGCTAAAAGCAGTGTGCCAGGAGCTGGATAATAGCATTAACTGAGTGATGCTTTGCAAAATAAGCAAAATTGTTCCACATGAATGTCTGGAACAAGGTTTAAAATGTCATAAAGGACAAAAAATTAAATGGTGAAAATGAAAATACATGTTAACAGAATTTATTTTTTTGTTGTTTCACTCATGATAACATTTTTAAAGCTTAGTCAAACCAGCCTAACATTTCTCTTGGCTTAGCCAGAAAAGAAATATCAGATTTAGATGTTTATTGTTTACTACGGTGGCCCAGAAGGCTCAACAAAATATATAAGTCCCAACATGGCAACCAATGTCTTAACACATCGAGAATAATAAAAAGGGGCAGTTAAAAATAAGAAAGAAAGAAAGAAAGAAAACAATCTTTTCTATAGCGCCTGTCAAGAAATAATCACGAAGCGCTTCACAAAAACAAATAAAACTGAAAGAATAAAAAAGATTTAAATAATTATTAAAAATGTGTTTAAAATGAGAAAAAGTTAAACTGTGAATTAATTTTTAACATTTAATGAAAAAGGTGTGTAAATGAGAGACAACAGACCTGGTCAATGAACTTGCAACTAAATGACCCAACACCACTATAAAGCCCAACACTGTCTCTAATGCTGTTGTCTCTCTCTCATTCTTTTGTGTTATAGGCATAATTAATGGTTTAGCACAACATCTGTTTCATGCAACAAAATACTGAACAAACCTTCTGTGACATCACCCACAGCTTTCTGAAAGGCTTCTTTGTTAACTTTGTTCTGTGTTTTCTTTCTGAGTTAATTTTTTGTGGTTCTTCCTCATATGCAGAGCAAACAGAGCTTGATTTTACCTTTGCTGACATGTTTTGGCGTCCGCTGTCGCCAATGTTGGTAGCATCACATCTGTTTATCTGCAGGCAACAGATAAACCATCCCACGCATGGCACATGGTGATCAACAGAGAAGGTACAAGCAGTAGAGGGCGACATCGTCCTCTGCTGCCCGCAGATAAATGGAAATGACGCAGTTCGCCAAATCGACAGTTGCTCTGACAAAGGGAGTAGTGGATGCCAAAACATTTCAGGAAAGGCAAAAACAAGCTCTAGTTTCTCTGTGCATGATGAAGAACCACAAAAAATGAAATCTTGATTTCTGAAAGGCATATTTGAAGCCAAATGGGCGGTTCCAATCACTGCCATTTTGGCCATATCCAAAAATGTCAAAGAGGTGGGGCTTAAAGCAGAACTATAAGAATCTTATTCCGCCATTGTTCCCAGCCACAAACTAACTGAAGCTAACAGATATTTGTAGGTGCTTTTAGCCAGAAAAATGCAGTTGAGCGACTTTAACGTGAAGCAGCTGCCGCTGCAGGATTGCTGCGGTGGCTGTGGCCCCGAGTCTCAGCACCCAGCCCAACCAGCACGTCATATTTCAGCCCATTTACACCAAGCAATGCTATGTTAAATGCACAGTATTTTATCCCATTCAACCAGCAAAATAAAGTACAGAAATAAAAAAATTACCTTGCAATAAAAATGAAGCAGAGACTTCTTGGATGATCTGTTAGTGCAATCCAACACATTCTCACACTGTTGGGTTAAAGTTGAGTAAATGGAGGTCTAACTGGTCCACCACCACTGAGAACTACATCTCCCAGAATGCACCAACAAAATGGCGACTGATTGGTGATAAAAAACACCTATGCAGGGTGGTGGCTCTCAGTCCTTAGTCAAACAGGAACAGCACAGCAAGCTCTAACAATGAGTTGACTCTAAAGACGCCAATGGTTGGTAACTATTGTTTTATTTATGATATGAAGTTGTTTTGGGTGACCTTTGAAGTCATGCTTTAATTTAATTGTTTACACTGTTAGTGTGGGAAGATTTAGTTTAGAAGTTCTTTGTTTACTGTATTTTATATAAATGATGTGACATCTAACACTTATCTCTGTTCTTTGAAGGTTATCAACCTAATGTTCACTGAACTGACATAATAAAAATTGTTGGAATGTGATGGAGTTGTCCCAAAGTGTCCCTTTAGAGTGAAACTAGTGTGAAGCTTGACAGTTGATAACCACAGAGCACCCTGGAAAAGGAGATAAAGGGCTTCAAACCAGAAAAGCTGTGGACGCAAGAGAAAAAAAAGATGGCAGAAGAGGTCTTGGGGAAGACGGTCAAACTGCTGAAGCAGGAGAGGACCAGCGCTAAAAGCAGCTTCACCAGACTAGCCAACTATATTTCAAGAGGAGCAGAAGTCAGATGCTGATGTGGACGAGGATGGCACGATACAAACCAACGCAGAAGATATGGATAAATTCAGATTGCCGACTGCAGAGGAGAGTGAAAAAGAGGGTGTTCTGTCTCTAGACCTGAAGACCGTCTACCAGAGAATAAAGGACAACATTGATGTTCTTTGTAATTTCTCCTCTAAAAGGGAAGAAGGGAAAGACCGAGTGGAGTACCTAGCGCTCCTAAGGAAGGATCTCTGTACTTATTACAGCTACAACGAGTTCCTGGTGGAGAAGTTAATGGACCTCTTCCCTCTGTCAGAGTTGGTCGATTTCCTCGAAGCGAATGAAATTCACAGACCGGTCACGATTCGGACCAACACGCTGAAAGCACGGCGGCGAGACCTCGCTCAGGCTTTAATCAACAGAGGAGTAAACCTTGATCCACTGGGTAAATGGACTAAAGTGGGTTTGGTCATCTTTGACTCGTCTGTACCAATCGGCGCGACCCCGGAGTACCTGGCTGGTCATTACATGCTGCAGGGAGCCTCCAGCTTTCTGCCGGTGATGGCGCTCTCGCCGCAGGAGGGAGAGCTGGTGTTGGACATGAGCTCAGCTCCTGGAGGAAAAACCACCTACATCGCTCAGCTGATGAGAAACACCGGAGTGATTGTTGCTAACGATGCAAATAAAGAAAGACTGAAGAGCGTGGTGGGAAACATTCATCGTCTCAGAGTCACAAACACAGTGGTCTGCAACTACGATGGCCGCCAGTTCCCAAAGGTGATGGGTGGGTTTGATCGAGTGCTGCTCGATGCGCCGTGCTCAGGAACCGGAGTCATCGCTAAAGACCCAGCAGTTAAAACCAGCAAGGACGAGGTGGACATTCAGCGCTCTGCTCATTTACAGAAGGAACTGATTCTGTCTGCTATCGACTCGGTGAATGCAGCGTCTCCTACCGGAGGGTATCTGGTCTACTGCACATGCTCGATAACGGTGGAGGAGAACGAGTGGGTGGTGGACTACGCTTTGAAAAAAAGAAACGTCAAATTAGTTCCAACGGGGCTGGACTTCGGGAAGGAGGGTTTCACCAGTTTCAAACAGTTCAGATTCCATCCTTCTCTGCGGCTCACGCGACGGTTTTACCCGCACTCCCACAACATGGATGGGTTCTTTGTGGCCAAGTTTAAAAAGTTCACCAATGTAATTCCTTCTGCTGCTGCTGGGAAAGGAGACGAGAAGACTGATGCGGCTGAGGCTACAGAAGCCGCCGATTCTGACAAAGCCTCCCAGACGAAGGCTGACGGCTCGAAGCAGAACGCCAAAACAAACGGGGCGCCAGCCAAGAAATCAGGAAACCTCAAGTCAGCAGAAAAAAAGGACCTAAAGGCTGGACCAAAGAAGGCAAAGATCGCCAGGATGGAAGTAAAGACTGAGAAAGGGACAGAGGTTAAAAAGTCCTTCAGTGGGCCCAAGGTGTCCACAGCTAACAAAGGAGGAAGCAAGTTTGAGAAGAAGCCTGGCAAAAAGACAAAACCGTCCATGAAGAACAAGAACAGAATGGAAAATCGCTTATGCAACCCAAATCCATGACATGGTCGAAAGAGGTGCAGCTATGAAACTCACCAGTGAAGTCCTGGACAAGTGGACAGGTCCAGTGTGGTATGTTAGTCACCTGGTGGCGCTAAATCCTCATTCGGTGACAACACCAGTCCGCATTGTATGGTATAGCAGCCAGAAATACAAAGGTGTGAGCATGAACGATCTTCTCTTGAAGGGACCAGATGTCCTTAACCCCATAAGAGCTGTCCTGTTAAGATTCAGAGAAGGGGTACATGCAGCTCTGGGAGATATAAAGAAAATGTATAACTCTGTCTGGTTGGAGGAGCGAGAAATGCATCTACACAGATTCCTGTGGAGAGACAATCCTACAGAGGAGATCTGTGAATATGCAATCACCAGAGTCAACGTCGGCGACAAACCTGCAGGTTGTATTGCGCAGTTGGCTATGAGGGAGACCGCAAGTCTACCTAACTTCGCTCACTTGAAGGATGAACGAAGAGTTATTGAAGAGGACAGTTATGTGGATGACCTCTTGACCTCCCACAATGATTTGCACAGGCTTGACAAAATTACAGCAAAAGTTGAAGAGATTTTAAAAGGTGGGGGTTTCTTCCTTAAACCCTGGGTCCGGTCAGGGCAAAGTGGGAGGAAAGGAACTGAAGCAGATGTACTAAACCAGGATCAAAGGAAAACCTTAATTCTTCCAAACCAGATGAAAGAGGGAATAAACAAAGCCCTGGGCATCGGCTATCAAGTAGATGAGGACAAACTCTACATGCTGACTGCAGTAAACTTTTCTAAAAGGAAGAAGAAGATGCGAGTTGGAAAAAATCTTCTTGAAGAGGAGGTGAGAACACAAACTCCTAACCAGTTGACAAGAAGAGTTCTCCTAAGCCAAGTTGCTGCACTATATGACCCAATTGGCCTAGTTGCACCAGTCAAGCAGAAAGGAGCGATCCTTGTTCGTAAAGCGTTCCAAGAAGGAGGGGGTGGCAAGTTGACCCAAGAAACCTGGGACCGACCTCTCTCAGAAAGTCTCGGAGAAGAAGCCATACAGCTTTTTGAGAACTATGCACAGCTTGGTCACGTAAAATTCCACAGAAGCCTCACACCATCTGACCGGAAAGGAAAACCTTGGGGTATCACATTCTCTGATGGAAGTGATAAATCCTATGGAGCTGTGATGTACTTAAGATGGGAGACAAATCAAGGCATTGAAGTCAGGTTTGTGGAAGCCAAAGCCAAGCTGACACCCTTAAATCAGAAAGGAGATGCCATTAAGGCAGAAATGTGTGGCGCAGTCTTTGCAGCCAGGATCAGGAAGTATGTGGAGAAGCATGCTCGAATGAAGATTGAGAGGTGGTTCCACTTACTGGACAGTCAGACAGTCCTTGGAGCTATCCAACGAGACAACTATGGATACCAAACATTCTTTGCAAATAGAGTGGGTGAGATCCAGGAGGCCGGGCTAGTGCAAGACTGGTGGTGGATCCGTGGAGATCTAAACATAGCTGATATCTTAACCAGAGGAGGCGCTCCTGACGATTTGAAGGAAAATTCCACATGGCAAAATGGACCAGAGTTCTTGAAGTGGCCAGTGGATGAGTGGCCTATTCAATCGGCTGGAGAAGTGGCAGCCCAGGCCAGAGAAAGGGTGAATAAAATGCAAAGAAAAACATTTTCAGCTACATTGACAAGAGGTCAAGCCAAGACGAATCAGGAAAAAGATTTGTGTAAAGAAAAAACATCCACTCCACCAAAAAGGTTTCCCACTGGCTGGGTTAAACGTCTTGTGGACATAAAACGATTCAGTAGTCTAACCAAACTGAAGAGAGTTATTGCCTGGATCCGTCGAGTTGCTGAGCAGTGGCTAAAGAGGACCTCAAACCCAGAACAGAAAAAATGGATTGCAACAACACCTAAGCAGGCTGGATTGAAAAACACAGAACTTCAGGATGCATGTGATGACATCTTTCTCTCGGCTCAAGTAGGTGTAACATTTCCAGACACAACTCTCAGCAGATTGGCAGTATACAAAGATGAGAACACTGGACTGCTACTTTGTGGAGGTAGAATCCAGGTGTTCAATGAAGAGAAGACTGCTGTACCTGTTTTGCCATATGAATCCTGGGTGTCTACTCTGTTGGCACGAGAATCTCATGAAGCCAACCATGAGGGGGTAGCAGGAACCCTTCTCCGGATGAGGAAGACAGCTTGGATAATTAAAGGCCGGAGAATCGCTAAGAGGGTGGTTGACATCTGTGTACGCTGCAGGAAGAACAGAGCAAGGCTGTGTCAACAAATAATGGCAAACTTGCCTCCGGAGAGAACAAACCCAGCTGCTCCTTTTGAATTCACTACCGTGGACCTGTTTGGCCCATATGAGGTCAAAGATGAAGTCAAGAAAAGAACTAAAATCAAAGTATGGGGAATCATCTTCTGTTGCATGGCCTCCCGTGCCATACACACAGACGTGGCAAGTGACCAGTCATCCGAAGGTTTCCTGCTGGCCTACCAAAGGTTCACTTCACTGAGAGGGCACCCCAGGAAGATCTGGTCAGACCCTGGCACTAACTTTGTAGGAGCCAAGCCTGCTCTCGAAAAGCTGTACAACTTCCTTGACCAACTGAACAAGTCTGAAGTTGAAGACCTAGCTGCCAAACATGGGACAGAATGGGTTTGGAAGATCCATCCTGCAGACTCTCCCCATAGAAATGGTGCAGCAGAAGCTGCTGTAAAAATAGTGAAGCGGGCCCTGAGCAATCTTGGAGGAGAGGGCATCTTCACCTGGGGTGAATTCCAAACCTTTCTTTACATGGCAGCCAACCTTGCAAACGAAAGACCTATTGATGCCAAAACTCAAAGCAGGGAAGATTGTGTGGGATATATCACCCCAAATTCTCTGCTTCTAGGGCGTGCAAACCCGAAGGGAGACCCTGGAGACTTCCAGTTTGATGGTTACCCATACAAAAGACTAAAAAGTATTCAAACAGAGGTCAGTAAATTCTGGAAAAAGTGGAGCCAATTGGCTGGACCAAATCTCTTTGTACGGAATAAATGGCACACCAAAGAGCGAAATGTCGCTGTTGGAGACGTGGTCTGGTTGGCTGATCAAAATGCCTTGAGAGGACAATACAAGCTGGCCAGAGTTGTTAGTGTCAACACTGACAGGAAAGGCATTGTAAGAGACGTGCTTGTGAGGACCTTTCCTAGCTATCCGGTTCCCACCAGAAAGGCAGCTGGAAAGAAGGCGGTTGCAGAATCCATTAGACTGAAACAAAAAATCCCAACCACTATCCTTCATAGGGATGTTAGACGCCTTGTCATTCTAATTCCTGTTGAAGAACAAAACAACAAAGTACTTGTGTGACCTCATTGGGTTTGGAAAACCATGAGCTCAAGTGGGAGGTGTTGGGTTAAAGTTGAGTAAATGGAGGTCTAACTGGTCCACCACCACTGAGAACTACATCTCCCAGAATGCACCAACAAAATGGCGACTGATTGGTGATAAAAAACACCTATGCAGGGTGGTGGCTCTCAGTCCTTAGTCAAACAGGAACAGCACAGCAAGCTCTAACAATGAGTTGACTCTAAAGACGCCAATGGTTGGTAACTATTGTTTTATTTATGATATGAAGTTGTTTTGGGTGACCTTTGAAGTCATGCTTTAATTTAATTGTTTACACTGTTAGTGTGGGAAGATTTAGTTTAGAAGTTCTTTGTTTATTGTATTTTATATAAATGATGTGACATCTAACACTTATCTCTGTTCTTTGAAGGTTATCAACCTAATGTTCACTGAACTGACATAATAAAAATTGTTGGAATGTGATGGAGTTGTCCCAAAGTGTCCCTTTAGAGTGAAACTAGTGTGGAGCTTGACACACACCCTAAGCGTCGGAAAAAAATGCTTGGTCAGCCACCCTCCACGTCAGACCCCAGACGCCAAAAGTGCCCTTTTTCGTTACTTATGTGCGAAAAGGGGTTTTTCCTTTTTGTAACTGCAGATCCCAATGCAGCGTAAAACTGACGTGATTAGATATCCGCTGATGTGGCACCGAACCAGCTCGTTTAACCGCACCTAAACCTTAACGTTTCACTATTTATAACCTCCCCTCACCCTCATCCTAACCTTAACCCTCATTTAACCGATGTGGCACCGAACCAGCTCATTTAACCGCACCTAAACCTTAAATGCGGCACAGAACCAGCTCATTTAACCGCACCTAAACCTTAACGTTTCACTATTTATAACCTCCCCTCACCCTCATCCTAACCTTAACCCTCATTTAACCGATGCGGCACCGAACCAGCTCGTTTAACCGCACCTAAACCAGGGGCAGCGTTAGGCCCGGCTACTTGGGCTGAAGCCCCGGATGTTTTATGAAAAGCCCTGGATCTAAATCTCGGAAGTATCATGCAGTACCAAAGTCCAACAGAGAGGGAGCAGCTGGCAGCAGTTTGTATACAGCCTGCCTGAGCCTCCACCACTGAAGAAGAAGCCCTTCAGCAGCCGGCTTCCTCGCTCTCTGCCTGAAACGCATGAGTGAAGATGGACACAAGGACGTTTTTTAGAGAAAAAGTACAATGACAGAACCCCAGCTTTGATGAGACTGGTGTTGACTCAGGTTTGTGAGTCTTATTTGAAAATATTTGTTGTGCTGCTGGTTTGCCTAAAGTTAGCTTACTATCAGGTAAAGTTGTTGGAGAAAGAAAGGGACTATTTACTATCATCTCACACTAAACACTAACAAGAACAATACTCTGCCCTGAAAATGCTTAATATGTAGCTTCAGATTAAAAATGATGTGGTACAAGACATGTATGATGTTGACTAGTGCGTGTCACGTGTGTGCGCGCGCGTGTGCGCACGTGCGTGCGTGTGTGTGTTAAGCCCCGAATCTTCTTCAGTCCTAAATCCGCTCCTGACCTAAACCTTAACGTTTCACTATTTATAACCTTCCCCTCTCCCTCATCCTAACCTTAACCCTCTTGCTACCTAAAACGTTACTCTCATTGTGATCAAGCGTTTGTTTCCCATGCATTCTGACTCTGACAGTCAGAGTCTGACTGCCAATTTCGTATTTGCCGCCCAATGGGAACGTTAGAACATACCATCTGGATAGGGGGAGGTTACAAATACCCTCTACTTTTAACGTCCACCTTGGTAGTTGAAACCTCCCCCTCACGTTGGCTTGGTCCAAACTCGACCAATCACGAGGCGGCTCCCGCCGTTCATTTCATAGAGCCGGCTTTTAGAGCGATCGACACAACACTAACGTGTTCGCTAGCAAGATGGTTAAGGTTAGGATAGGGGTGAGGGGAAGGTTAAATAAGAGGATAAGGTTAAATAAGAGGATAAGGTTAAGGTGAGGTACAATGAGCTTGTTTGGTGCCCTGGCTGCGGACATCCCATCACGTCAGTTTTACGCTGCATTGGGATCTGCAGTCAAATAAGGGAATAAACCCTTTTCGCACATAAGTAACGAAAAAGGGCACTTTTGGCGTCAGGGGTCTGATGTGGAGGGTGGCTGACCAAGCGTTTGTTTTTGACGCGCTGGGAGTGAGAATGTGTTGTGCAATCACAACTTGCCCTCTTTGTCCAGTAAATTCATGATTAACATCCAAACATGAACACACAGAGGACACAACTAAAGTTCGTAGAGTTGAAATGGCTGAACATCTACAAACGTGAATCTGAGGTTGAGGCCCTTCCTAGACGAGTCATTTGAAAGGTCTTGCCTTTCTCACCTCTGATTTGCTAGAAGGGCTCTCCTATGATTGGCTATTTTGTGTAAGAGGAAATAGTTCTCCCTCACTGTAGGGTTTTTAAGTTTACAGCCAACTTAAGGAGTTTTTTTTGAAGAAAATGCAAACTCATAGCTATGATAAACATCTATTCTTGTTTTGCAATAAACCCGTTTCAGTTTCTTCCATAAAAAAACCTGAAAAACGTCAAATGTGAACGTGTAATAAATCTTGTTGCATTTAATCACTGTTAGACAAGATACATCCATATCCATATGTGTGTATATATATATATATATATATATATATATATATATATCAGAATCAGAATCAGAATAAGCTTTATTGCCAGCGCTCCAGCGACCCAGAGCATAGGAACTTGACTCCGCAAACACAACCTGACCAAGGTTAAACACACACACATGTAGACAAAAACAGGTACAGGCAGTCATGAGAGCAGCCAGAATGGCGCTCATTTCATTAGATGAAAAGGGTGTTACATGACGATAATTGGGGTAAGGTAAAAAAAAAAAAAAGGCATAGCAGAGTTAGTCCCAGCAGGGAGTAGCTCTATTATACAAAAAAACTCCTCAACATAGAAGCACAAACATCACAGTTACAAAATATCAGACTCTGATAGGGAGGTGGGGTGGGGCGGGATCCTGAATCCTCCAACGGGAGCTGCCAGTACGGCGCTCAGCCAGCTGCAGTCAAACAGGTGGGAGGGAGAAATGAGGGACAGAGAGCACATTGAGTTTCCTGCAGGTTGACGACCTCGAAGCAGAAGTCACAATCTGAAGGCGGGGGGGCGGTCGGGACACAGCATCTGTCAGCATTCCTCCTTTCATGGGGTTGTGTTGATGGCAGCCTTGGAGGCTGCCTTGGCATCAGATAAGGATAAACAAGACTTTGTTTAGGGCAGACAGAGATAATTTTCCTCTCTGCCTTGGAGTCTATTAAGTGGTCATTCATGTCCACCAGTGAAGCCAATTATACGTTCTAAACATCCCCACACCGTCCGGCGACCCTCTCCGAGATGACATCCATCTTGCGCACTAACACAGGCCACCGCACGGGCGGCACATTCCGTGGGTGCGGGTCACACTCCAATTGCTCCCGTCTTCCCAAATTTCCAGAAAACCAGATATCCTCCCACTCCAATCAGAAGAAATCCAGTGATCATCAGGCCGAATATCCACAAATCTTCCACGTCCTCGATGGACAACAGAGAGAGGCACACGATTCGCCAGACCTCCCAAGAATCGAGTGAATATCCCGCTGCGAATGTCCCTTGAGGACAGGTGGGAGCCCCCTTCTCCGTTCTCATTGTAGAAAAAATCTTATCAATCGTGTTGAATGACCAGTTAATTAAGTCCATTTTCCAAAAAAGAAGTAGTGATTTCAGGAGAAATGCAGAGAAGTGTTCTGTAGGCAGACAGGACAGAGAGCCTTGGGGAAGCAGATAAGGGAGCTGAAGAAAAAGCGTCTGTACTCTCTGAGATCTGCCCTGAACAATGTAAACCGAGATTAATCCGTGAAGAGGACACCTCTCCAATGTGTGTGTGTGTTTGTATGTATACTGTAACTTTTGCTGCCTCTTGGCCAGGACTCCCTTCAAAATTAGGTTTTTAATCTCAATGGGACCTTCCTGGTAAAATAAATAGATAAATAATTTAAAAAAGAAATACACTCAACAAAAATATAAACGCAACTCCTTTGTTTCTGCTCTGATTTTTCACAAGATGGACTTAAAGATCTAAAATTCATTCCAGATACACAATATTACCATTTCTCTCAAACATTGCTCACAAATCAGTCTAAATGTGTGATAGTGAGCACTTCTGCTTTGCTGAGATAATCCATCCCACCTCACAGGTGTGCCACATCAAGATGCTGATCCAACATCATGAATAGTGCACAGGTGTACCTTATACTGCCCACAATAAAAGGCCACCCTGGGATGTGCAGCTTTGTCTCACAGCAAAATGCCACAGATGCCACAAGCATTGAGGGTACATGCAGTTGGCATGCTGACAGCAGGAATGTCAACCAGATCTGTTGCTCGTGCATTGAATGTTCATTTCTCCACCATAAGCCGTCTCCAAAGGCGTTTCAGAGAATATGGCAGTACATCCAACTGGCCTAACAACTTCAGACAGCATGTAACCACACCAGCCCAGGACCTCCACATCCAGCAGGTTCACCTCCAAGATCATCTGAGACCAGCCACTCAGACAGCTGCTGAAACAATTGGTTTGCATAACCAAACAATTTCTGCACAAACTGTCAGAAACTGTCTCAGGTAAGCTCAACTGCATGCTCGTCGTCCTCATTGGGGTCTTGACCTTACTCCAGCTTGTCGCCGTAACAGACTTTAGTGGGCAAATGCTCTCATCCGATGGCGTCTGGCACTTTGGAGAGGTGTCGTCTTCATGGATGAATCTCGGTTTACATTGTTCAGGGCAGATGGCAGACAGCGTGTGTGGCATCATGTGGGTGAGCGCGTTGCTGATGTCAATGTTGTGGATCGAGTGGCCCATGGTGGTGTTGGGGTTATGGTATGGGCAGGCATCTGTTATGGACGAAGAACACAGGTGCATTTTACTGATGGCATTTTGAAAGCACAGAGATACCGTGATGAGATCCTGAGGCCCATTGTTGTGCCGTACATCCATAAACATCACCTCATGTTTCAGCAAGACAATGCACGGCCCTATGTTGCAAGGATCTGTACACAATTCTTGGAAGCTGAAAATGTCCCAGTTCTTACATGGCCAGCATACTCACCGGACATGTCACCCATTGAGCATGTTTGGGATGTGCTTGACCGGCGTATACAACAACGTGTATCAGTTCCCACTAATATCCATCAACTTCATACAGCCATTGAAGGGGAGTGGACCAACATTCCACAGGCCACAACTGACAATCTGATAAACACGATGCGAAGAAGATGTGTTGCACTGCATGAGGCAAATGGTGGTCACACCAGATACTGACCAGTTCTGAGTCCCCAGATGCCCAATAAAGCAAAAAAACTGCACATTCCAGGGTGGCCTTTTGTTGTAGGCAGTATAAGGTGCACTACTCATGATGTCAGATCAGCAGCTTGATGTGGCACACCTGTGAGGTGGGATGGATTATCTCAGCAAAGCACAGGTGCTCACTATCACACATTTAGACTGATTTGTAAACAATGTTTGAGAGAAATGGTAATATTGTGTATCTGCAATGAATTTTAGATCTTTAAGTCCGTCTCATGAAAAATCGGAGCAGAAACAAAGGTGTTGCGTTTATATTTTTGTTGAGTGTAAATAAATAAATACAAGTTAATTTTTAAACCAAATCAAATCAAATCAACCTTTATTTATAAAGCACCTTGCAGGCATGAAACATGGAAATTATGAAATTATGGAAAGTTTAATTGAAATCAGGACAAAAAGGTCTAAGAGTATAGAATTGAGTTGTATATATAGAACACCTGGCTCCTGTATGGAGCAGTATTTAAACATTATAACAAACATCTTTGAAAAAAAATGTGATAAAAAGTCTTATTTTGTGTGTGGGGATTTTTAATATTGATTCGATGAAATTGAATGTTCATAAAGCAACCGATGACTTTTGTAATACTATGTTTAGTTTTGGATTAAGGCCACTAATATACAAGCCCTCCAGAATTACGAAGGACGGCACTACACTAATAGATAATATTTTTACAAATGTGTACGGTTCAGCTACAAGTGGTATATTCCTAAAGGACATTACAGATCATCTCCCTATATTTGGAATTTTGCATAGTTTAATAGATCACTTCAGTTGCAAAAGATGAGGCACCACATAAACTAATGAGAATAAGGAGGACCCTAGAAAGAATTTAGGCTTTTTTCCCCTTTTTTCCCCCGTGTCCTGTCTGGCTGTGAAGCAAACAGAATTGATGTCTGAATGCTGGTGACAAGCTTTACAGATTTACTCTCACATGGAGCATCAAAGTGTCTGCTTTTAACAAGAGGTGCTCGCTGCAGAACCACAAAGGCGGAGCTGCAACAGAAGGTGGAGCTGCACCAGAGTCAGCCCCGCCCATTCCAGAATCAGCCCCGCCCATTCCATCAGAGTCAGTCCAATTCCTTCCAGTTGTCAGACTTGATAGCATTCTGGAACCAAAGAGGGTGATATAGCTAAAAAATGCAAGATTGAGGACGGAGTTGAGAAGTGAATTGAACAGTTTTGTAAAAATTCCATATAATTAAAAATCTAACTTTTGGATTTTTTTACCATGTTATATTGTCATTTCCTCATAAGAAACACACCAAAGCCATTTTTGGCCTCATTCATGCATTTTCCTCCCATCTCAGCTTCAATTTAGTCTCCTCCCCCGAAGCGGGTCTGGTCTTGGTTCTCAAATCTGGATATTCTGTGAATTTTCTGACAAATTATTTCTGAAATGACTTCTACTGAGACACCGCCGGAAAAATCATACATGCCATCTACAAAAACACACTGGATAGCACAATTACATGTAACACCAGCTGCTTTTCATCAGATGTGATAGTGTGGCGGTTGTGGAGTCAGGTTAACATGCAGTTTTGTGCAGGTTTGCCTCCCAATAGCGGATGGTATAGGTGGTTTACAACCCATTTTCTTCATTTCTAGCTACACTTGCCAGAACTATGTTTTTAACAATTTACTGGTATACCGTTTAACATATAATGACTAATGTGATTTTTTATTTATTCATTTGTTTATTTAGCCAGTGTGAGTCCATTTGTGCGCAGAGTTTCAACTAAAATGCTGTTTAGGAACGACCAAATTCAAAGAACTTGTAGAGACATAAATATTTAGCTAAATAAACATTACAACTAAAATATAAACAAATTAAATGTTTCAGCTGGCTAATGATTGTTGCCGACCCCAACGAGAATCGAACCAGCATCAGCTGAGGGGAAAGCAAAAGTTGAGTCACATGATCTTGCCACTGGACTCCCAGAACTCATTCATTAGCTTTTCATGCTGTTATACATCAGTTTTGTTAGAGCGGCTGTGAGCAGATATTTGCTAAAAGAAACCTTTTCATTTCAAGATATATTCAGGCTTTGTCATGTAGCAAGTTATATTTATCTTGTTTAATTGGAGCATAGAACATAGCATTAACGACTGTAAACTAGTAACAGCTGTAATTCATGTGGGTTAGGTTAGTTTGCGATAAAGTTGAAAAACAAAAATGGAAGTCAGTGGGCTAGGCTGAGTTTGCGTGAATGGGCGGGGCTGACTCTGGTACAGCTCCACCTTATGGTGCAGCTCCGCCTTTGTAGTTCTGCAGCGAGCACCCTCTCGCTTTTAATGTCACGCCTAATACTTAAAACTTTATTGTTATTGTTTTTGAATGCTTTGTAATTCCGACCAGACACGGAGTCAGAGGTGAAAGAGAAAGGAAAAGACAAAAGGTGGGGAGAGAGGGGGAGGGGGAGGGGGGGTGTCCACAAAAATAAACAATAATGAACAAGAGTCTGCTTCTAGACCTGCAGAAAGGAAGAATAGAAAAAAATGGGACACACAACAATACATCAGGAGCAAGCAATCACTGCGTCAGCCTGATGATGAAATATAAAATCAACATTGTTTAACTGAACAATCACACGATAATAAATAATATATATATTTTTTAAATCTTTTATTTTCATTTATTGACATTAAAATAAAAATACAATCAGAACTAAATTGCTGCAAGCCAAAATGAAAAAGGGGACAGAAAGAAGAAAAACTTATGTTGTCTGCCCCTTTTAACTAAAATAGCATTAATACAAATGAAATAATCATATGATTCTTAATGAAATTGAACAATATAGTTCCTGGACTTGTTGGCCGACAAAATCTCAACCCATGAATTTGAGAAAAAAATAGAAAAAGAAAACAATTTACACAGAAAGAAGCATTAAGTTACAGATCTATATACATACATATATACACATACAAGCACATACTAGGTTAATATTTTGTTCCTTTAATCCCCCCCACCCCCCTCCCCTCACACATTTATGTAACGGATCTATATAAGTTAATCGTTTTATTTTTTATCTCTTTTTTGAAAGTCAATATTGTTTTTGCATTCTTGAGTTCAGTATTCAATTTATTCCACAATTTAACTCCATATATGGAGACACAATGTTCCTTTACGAGTATCCGATGTCTAGGTATGTTAAATAATTCATGTCCCTTTAAATCATATTTGCTATGTCTTTTTGAAAATCGTTTAATTAATCCTGTAGGTACGTTCCTTATGTTTGCATTATACATAAATTTTAAAATATTGTAGTCCACCAGATCATAGAATTTTAGTGTTTTTAATTTAATAAATAATGGATTGGACGGATCTCTGTAGTTGCTCCTTGTGATTATTCTTATTGCTTTTTTCTGTAAGATGTAAATGGAATTTGTGTAAGTTTTATATGTTGTTCCCCAGATTTCAATGCAGTAGTTCAGGTATGGTACGATCAGTGAGTTATATAACAAATATAATGAATTATTATCAAGCAACCCTTTTGCTCTATGTAACAGTGCAATCGTTTTAGATATTTTAGTTTTGACACTGTTTATATGTAGTTTCCATGACAGTTTTTCATCAATGATGACTCCCAGATACTTGACTTCTTGAACTCTTTTAATATTAATCTAATCTATATTTAATAAAATTTCATCATTTGAATTTGTATTACTAAATATCATAAAACAGGATTTATCACTGTTTAATGATAGTTTGTTTCCATCAAATCATAGTTTAATTTTTTTCATCTCTGTTTGTATCACTTCTATCATCTGCTCAACATTATCTCCTGAATATAGCATGTAGCGACAACGACAGCTTTAAGACATGTGTTGAACATGCCCAAGCCCATACTTTTGAGAGCACCATGTGAGCACCTGTGTGTGTTCACGCACATGTTTATGTAAGGTTTCTCTATAAAAGCGTCCAATAGAGAGTTTGAGGGACCACTGATCTGCCTCTCAAAGATGTGAAGGAGACGGAGGGAGCTCCAAGTCCCAGAGATCCAGGCGCTGCCCCAGAACACAGGAACCCCAAGGAGACTGTGACCAGAAAGGCCCTCACCCCCCTCGAGAGGCACAGAGGATCGCCCCGGGGGGCCACAACCAGCAGCCGGCAGAGTCCCGGGAGATATCAACGGCAAGCCCACAGGCTTGCCCGCAGCCTCCCACCCCCTAGCCAGCCGAGCCCGGGACCCAGCGACCCAGGACTCAGGGGCGACCAACCCGACCGGGGACCCAGCAGAGCCCAGGGACCCAGATCCCACCAGGCAGCCACCGGGATTGATCAGGCAGACGCCAAAAAGCTTAAACCCCCTGACCCGGGAGCCACGAACACTCAGGCAGTCCAAGGCACCATACTCCACACCAGGTGTGGCAGGGGGAGGGGAGACGAAGATCGATATCATCAAAAGAAGTCCCAGGAGAAGAGAGGAGTCAAAGGCCCCACCTGACATATACAGTCATACACAAACACAATCACACACTCCCTCCCTCATGCTCACACATGCACATACAACCAAAGACTTACCCGCCAATGTCCTATGTGCATGTTTGTGTGATGATGTGAGGGAGCAGGAGGTGAGAAATATGCGGGGATGGGGAGGAATGGCTGGTTGGGCTTAGCCCTCCAGGGAGCCAGCTCCCCACTGGCCCCAATAGGCACCTCTGTTGTCAAAAAGCCACCCAGGGCATGGAGACCCCAGCCCATCTTGCCAGGGCCCAAAGTAGCAGCATTGCAGAGCCTCACGGAGTTTGAGGGCGCCAACCTAGCCCCACCCCAGCAGAATATCTAGGCCCATCCCTCCATTTGTACAACTTCGAGAATATATAAGACATAGGACATCCAGGTACGGTTGGGAACCCCCCCCCCCCCCCCCCCCCCCCCCAGACCTCCCCCTCCCCTGTGATGGGACAGCAGAGGAGCCAAGGTCTATCCAAGGCCCCTGAACCCAGGCCAGGCACTGCTGCATGTTCTTGCCTTCTTCCCGGCAGCATACATGTCAGGACCCGACCCCCAAGGTCCCGCCCAGATCCCCACACAGGGCCGGCCAACCCCACACCCCGAGCCCCCAGGCCCCCACCCAGACCCGCCCAGGGGCAATGCAGCTGCCAGGCAGCGACCCATGGCCGCCGCCAAGACCTCCAAGGGGCCCCACTCACAACCGCCAGTAGTCCACCCCCCGAGGCAACCCAAGCACCTCCAGAGGGGGGCAACGGCCCCCCAGTCCCAGACACCCCCAGTGAACCCACCTCCAGGGAAGATCCGGATACTCCAAACTCAGACCCTCCACCCCCTCACCCACATCATCCCGCAGGACAATATCAATGGTCCCCCGTCATCGCTATGTGATGGAACCGACCAAAGGAGCCCAGAGAGATTGATTTGAAATGGAAGCAGAGGCTATATCAAGTGTAATATGATCTAACAAAAGATTTCTATACTGGTTGATGCAAAGAGTATCTCTATTTTTCAAATTCATGAGGATAGTTTTCTTAGCAATGCAAATGGCAGTCAGAACCACGTGAACCAAAGATGTTTCAGTCGGGACATTGTCCAGATTTCCCAGTAAACAAAGAGAGGGGGGAGTTGGGATGTGACATTTCAGACACTTTGACAGATCTTCACATACTAGGGGTTGTATGAACTAGTCGACTAGTCGACTAGTCAACTTCACGGCTCTGTAGTGACTTTTTATGCCTGTCATCGACTAGTCGCTGTCACGTGATAATGACTGACAAGATGCAGTCCTTGGAAAAGACGGCAGGTGATGAGCCCCTGCGCGTTGGGAGGCGGAGACGACGCGCTGTGCCAGAGCGTCGGTACTGACACCGGCGGTAAAACGGACATTTAACCAAACTGTGACCTTTTCCGTCTTGCAATTTTACCTTCCCCTCACCCCATCCTAATCTTAACCAGTTTGTGCATGCAAAGCTCTGATCGTTGACGCGCTCCAGACATCTGCGTCCTGAGCACCGCCAAATCAGGTGTCACCACCTCAAAAACAAACATGCGATCGTTCATGTCGGCTCATTTCCTTTAATGTTTTCTGTCTGATATTTGTGCCTGATGCGTTTCGCTGCTGCGGAGCGAGGCGCATCACCTGTTTTGTCCTCCGGTGACGCACCCCCAAAATTCCACTATCTCCGCTCCGCTCCGGCACGAACTCCGCAGCAAAAGCGGTCCCGTTGTAGGCGGCTGGTGAGCAGCGGCACTCCGCTGTTTTTGTGGTCGGTAGATCTTTTAGAACTGCAGTTCAAAGATAACTCATAAGGTGAATATAAATGAACCCAGGTAGCAGTTTTTCTTTAGGATTGAGAGGAGATGCAGGAAGATAATAAACAGACAGGACAGAAAAATAGTCAAATAAAAACACGTTTGTTTTTGTACCTGGTTGCAACAAACACCATTGAAGGTAATCAGAAGTGAGGAACAGAAAATGAAATAATTATTTTAATGTTTAGAGCAGCAGGAAAGGCTGCAGGTGCATCAGTGAGTTTGCAGCTGCTGCACAGGGGGAGGGGGGAGAGGACTGAAGTAGGATGCAGAAACTACCGTTGTTAAAAGAGATGTGTTAACTTAGAAAATGTGGGCACAATTTAATTGTCATAAACTCCAGCAAACCTACCGACCCCCCCGTGCCGCTTCAGGTGTATGACGTCATCAACGACTAGATCTGGCTGTAAACATAAAAACCCTGCAGTGATGGAGCCAATCATAGGACTGCCCTTCTAGCCAATCAGACATCCTTGGACATCCTACAATTCCAAATGACGATTTTGATTTAGAATGCAAGTATTTAATTACACCTAAATGGAAGAGTTACAAAAAAATTACCCCCTCAGAGTTGTCATGACTGTAGACTAGACCTAATAACTTTAAAATTTTATGAACCAGGCTGTAAACATGGTTTTTCCTGCTGCGAAATAGAACTTTTTAAAATGGGAATCAGTGTAAAACTGGCTACATTCTGGTGCCAGGCTCTAGTGGATATGGGTGGAACTGCAATTTTTGTCACTTCCTGGTTGGCTTCAGGTCTGGGAGCCTGGGGTTCCCCCTTGGTTTCATTCTACATGGTTTTCTACTTCTGATTTATTTTTACTGTCATTGTAGCTTTTGTCATTGTGTTGTAGATGTTGGTATTTATTTGCTTTTGTTTTGGTACTTTGTTTAACCTTTTGGGCCACTGTAGTTTATAGTTAACAGAGAAAACCAACAACGTCGTCGTCGTCATCATCATCTGCCTCCACTTATCTGGGTCCGGGTCGTGGGGGCAGCATCCCAACTAGGGAGCTCCAGACCATCCTCTCCCCGGCCACCTCCACCAGCTCCTCCGGCAGGACCCCAAGGCGTTCCCGGACCAGATTGGAGATGTAACCTCTCCAACGTGTCCTGGGTTGACCCGGGGGCCTCCTGCCAGCAGGACATGCCCGAAACACCTCCCCGGGGAGGCGTCTAGGAAGCATCCTGACCAGATGCCCAAACCACCTCAACTGACTCCTTTCGATCCGGAGGAGCAGCGGTTCTACTCCGAGTCCCTCCCGAATGTCCGAGCTCCTCACCCTATCTCTAAGGCTGAGTCCGGCCACCCTACGGAGGAAACTCATTTCAGCCGCTTGTATCCGCAGTCTTGTTCTTTCGGTCATTACCCAAAGCTCATGACCATAGGTGAGGATTGGGACGTAGATGGACCGGTAAATCGAGAGCCTGGCTTTCTGGCTCAGCTCCCTCTTCACCACGACAGATCGGTTCAGCGTCCGCATTACTGCAGACGCCGAACAAATCTGCCTGTCGATCTCCCGATCCCTCCTACCCTCACTTGTGAACAAGACCCCGAGATACTTAAACTCCTCCACTTGAGGTCGGACCTCTCCCCCGAACCGGAGTTGGCAAGCCACCCTTTTCCGGTCGAGAACCATGGTCTCAGATTTGGAGGTGCTGATCCTCATCCCAGCTGCTTCACACTCGGCCGCGAACCTACCCAGCAAGAGCTGAAGGTCAGAGCTGGATGAAGCTAGGAGGACCACATCATCCGCAAAAAGCAGAGACAAGATTCTCCCGCCACCAAACTCGACACACACCACACCACGGCTGCGCCTAGAAATTCTGTCCATAAAGGTAATGAACAGAACCGGTGACAAAGGGCAGCCCTGGCGGAGTCCAACCCTCACCGGGAACAGGTCCGACTTACTACCGGCTATGCGGACCAAACTCACGCTCCTCTGGTAAAGGGACTGAATGGCCCTTAACAGAAAGCCACCCACCCCATACTCCTGGAGCGTCCCCCACAGGGTGCCCCAACAACAAAAATACAAGCTGTGAGCTGGTGATCTCACTGAATATAGTTAAAGCTCAAGGGACCAGAAACAGTTTTCAAAGTAAGTAATAACTCAAACAGATGCAGAACCAGAGCATAGAACAAATTGATTGACCCCACTTATCCATCCAATGAATCATCCACCCTCCTTTGTTCAGTCAGAGACTGAGTAGCCCCAAAGTCTGAACAAAATGGTTTTATTTGAACCTGTGAGGCTCATGACCTCTGATTAATATGTCAGTGGTGGCTAATTTTTTTCAAAATGGCCAAGATAAAGTAATCAAGTTTTAAGTCTGTTTTAACTGTAACACTAAAATAAATGAATTAGTGGCAGAGCCCGTGCCTCTCTGCAGTAGAAACTATTTGTCATGTTGTCCTCGTTATTATTAAGTGTGTCCTTCATAACTCAATGCTGGACCTTTGGCAATAAACTATTGTTAAATCTTAGTTTATGTAAACGCGTGCATTTTCCACAGCAATAGTAGCTTATTTGTCATTTTCAAATTTCATGTGAAGTGGATTTTAATCTAGATCTTCATATTCAAGAACATGTACAGTAATTTACCCCTTTCAAAGATTCTGTTAAATATCTCATAACTAATTATTATTATTGAGACATTTGATGTGGACATAAAAACAACTAAAACAGTGTTTCTCTCTGTTGTAACTAATTGTGTTCATGTGCTGAATAGTAATGTCATGGTTTTTTTTAAAAGAAAAACTATTATTTTGTTTTTTTGGACAAACACTGAAAACCACATAATTTAAGAACTACCAGTGGTTAAAAGTTGTGTCATTGCAGTCAAATCTTTGAATGCGGGCCGTCTCAGAAAAAGATAAAAATTCTCTCTTCTGAAAATTGGAAGATAACAAAAACTTTTCTTTTTTTTCTAGATTGTGAACTTTTCTAAATTCTCCCTAGGGAAATGAAGAAAATTAATCTACTAACGTTGCAGTGGTTCGTAACTCACCAAAACAATGACAGCTGGTGACTGTCACATGCTTTCCTCCTGAAAATTATAGTTTTTAATATCCCACTTTTCCTCTTTCAGGCACTCAGCTATTTTGTGGGTGTCAAAACGATGGTTGCAGCCATAATGATGTGATTAAAATCAGGACTTACTGTATGATTGATACAGCCTGGAACACATGTGCTGCATTCACGATGGTAATTACAACACTTTTTCAAAAGATCTGGAATTTGCTTTTGAAGTGTGTCGGCCTGCAAGCGGGTTTAAAGAAGTTTGTGAAAGACCATCTGGGACTGAAATTTGCTGGTGGGAAAAAAAGAAAAAGGAGTAAAGTGCTGGTGTCAAACTAATGTCTGCAAAAGGAACAAAACACTTTCCAAGGCAGCATGTGTTCACAGTCTGTTTTAATCTGTGAATGCAAATCTGGTACCAAAGGCTGTGATTAGTGCATAAATGGACAGCGATACTTTTTACCTTGGATCTTACAATCAACACAACAATAATATAGTTGCCTCTTTAACGCACTGTTTATAAATAATTGCTGAAAAAATATGACTTTTGTTATTCTTTGCCCAAAGTATATCTCCATTATGCTTGCATTTCAGTTTTAAGCTGAATGGTAGTTTTGTCATCATCTACTAATATTTCCATAACTTCAATTATCAGGCATTGATTTCATTCAGACACCATTTAAATACCCAGAGCCTCATTTGTGCCAAATTTTACAAAAAATAAAAACAAAACATGCACACATCTGCAGTCTCAGGCAATCAGGAGTGAACCTTTAAACCTAGACTCCGTTTTAACCTTGCGTTGATGCAGGTTGCAGGCTGTGTCTTCGTTCACATAATTGCTCCTCAACTGCACTTAGTACTGGAATGTTCCACTAGGGGGCACAAGAGAGAACCAGGCCAGATAGAGTCCTGGGTATGTGGGTTAAACCAAAACAAACATGGCATCAGTAGAAGAGATGAGATCATGACAAGGTATCGTAGATAGATAGTGTGAAATTCCTCTAAACCAGAGACTGAGTGACCATGGTGAGTGTCTCACTCGTCTACTGGTTATTTGTATATTGGAGCATGCAAACGCATTGCGTTACTTTTGGTGGACGGGCACTAGTGATACTTCAAATCAACGCAAGTTACACCAGGCAGCCATTTTAAACAAACTTTGTTAAAAAGCAAGTATATTCTAGGCCTTAGATTGTTTGTTGCTAGTGACTTTCTTTATGAACAAATGGCATTTTAGCAAAATCTTGCAGTAATCTTCAGCTTTTACTGGCGCGGTTCGCAGCCAATAGGCGAATTGGTGCTGCATCTGCAGTGACGTGGGAGTTGTACTGGTCTGTCGTGGTGAAGAGAGAGCAGAGTCAGAAGGCAAAGCTCTCCAGGCAAAGCTCTCCATTTAACAGTTGATCTACATTCCTACCCTCGTCTATGGTCACAAGCTTTGGGTAGTGACCGAAAGAACAAGATCACGGATACAAGTGGCTGAAATTTGTTTTCTCCGCAGGGTGGCTGGGCTCTCCCTTAGAGATAGGGTGAGAAGCTCAGTCACCCGAGAGGGGCTGGGAGTAGACCCGCTGCTACTCCACATCAAGAGAAGCCAGTTGAGGTGGCTCAAGCATCTGGTCAGGAGGCCTCCTGGATGCTTCCCTGGTAAGGTTTTCTGGGCAAGTCCAACTGGGAGACCAAAGGGAAGACCCAGGCTATGCTGGAGGGACTATGCCTCTTGGCTGGCCAGGGATTGCCTTTGGGATTACCCCGGAGGAGCTGGCCCAATTTAGTCTGGTGAACTAGACCAAATTCTTGCTTTGCTGGGAAGAGGAATATCTGAGTCTCTCTGCTGGTCATCTTAAGTCAGGTTTACTCCGAGGGTTAGATGTCTATCCAATGAAAACTTCTGAGAGGTTCAATAAAATACATCCAGTAGTTCATGAGTTGTGCTAACAAAAACCCTGGGAAGGTCTGAAGCAATTACGTTGTGCCATGTGTAGCAGTCAGAGAACAACTGTCAAAATTATGGGACTGCATACTTTGAAGACCACATTTAAAGGCCTATTATGGAACAGTAATGCAACAAATGGTGTTCAAATTCAAAGGCTTCACCAAATGCAGCCCGCAAATGCATCCTACTTTTCCCTGAATTCAAGGATACATTGTAAAAAACTGCAAATTTACAAGATCCATTTCCACAAGCTTCTGCTAGTGAAGCTAACATAGTTGCTAGAATGCAGGACACTGAGGTAAGGGCGGGAATAAATCTGCAGATTAAACTATCCAATTCCACTGTCGCTCACTAAATGGTAGACAAAGGTCCAGGCCTATCTGGTAGATGTAGCCCGGGTCTTTCGAAGTGTGACAGTGTGAGCGTCCTGTCACTGTATCCCAATTGATCATACGCCCTGGCTACTTGGCCAAGGGGATCTCCCTTTGGCTGACTGGTTAGCGTGCGTGCCTTTCACTCGGGAGTCCGGGGATCAAATCCCGCCCGGGCCGTCGTTTCTCCACCTTGCCACAGAAGGATGCATCCCCTGACTTCAGACACAGAGTTTATATGTATTGTGGATGACTCACTACAGTGTTATCACTTTATTAAAGTTTCATGTTACATAAGTTCATGAGTTGTATAGAGCTGCATGTCCTCCAACAAGAATAAAATTTTCACTGTTTTGCCTCAAATTTTCCAGAGCAGCACATCTAGATGGGCCCCTTAGTTGGGTGGACTGACTTGTGTGACAAGATCAATAAGCAGAAAAGGCTGATTTCACTAATTAGATAAGTTCTGTCACATGGTAAATTAACACATTCTCACACCCGAAGCGGCTAAAACTGACGATGGTTGACCAAGCGTTTGTTGGAGGCGCTGCGCGGTGCCAGAGCGTCAGTTTCCGAAGCCCGTGGAAAAACACACATTTCACCGATATTTAACCTCTAACCTCTTGCTATTTAACCTTCCCCTCACTGCCATCCTCACCTTAACCCAGTTTCTCATTCTAAACTTCCCGTTAACTGTGCTGGAGAGGGACGATACAACTAGAAACAAAGTTTTGCATGCGCAAGTGGATTAAGGTTAGGATAGGGGTGAGGGGAAGGTTAAATAGCAAGAGGGTGAAGGCCATAATTCAGAGAATTTTCTGTTTTACCATGGGCATCGGAAAACGACGCTCTGGCTCAGCATGTCGCCTCCCACGTCAACGCATCGGAAACAAACGCTTGGTCACCCATCTTCACTTTTAGCTGCTTTGGATGTCAGAATGTGTTGGGTAAATATTAATTGGCCTGCATTTGTAAAGTGTTTTTCTGAACAGAGGACTCCAAATCACTTTACACTAGTGTCAATCCTTCGGCCATTCACACTAATATGTTAATGATGATAAGCTATATCGTAGCACAGCTGTCTTATGGTATACTGTGTAACGTTCAGAAAGGGTCAGTTTTCACCTACATATTGGCCTACATAGTGACCGGTCATTTACAGATATAATTCCATTTTCTAAGCAAATTTTATATTCTATCTTCTACAACCGAGGAGACACTGCAGTGCTTGTTGACAGTCTATGAAGACTAGATTGTCAAACTTATCTCAGACTGCAGGATCCCACACTCTGAATGAAAAGTGAACTTTTACAATTCAAAAGTTAGATAATCATAAATAATCATATGGTTGAATAAACCAGATGTTGTATGAATAACAGTAATAGTGTTTGAATAATCTGTGCCTAATTCAGTGAAGTTGAAATGAATATTGTGGTGCTTACGATGATCCATTGTATGTTATCATCAGTACTGTTTGATTTAACAAATGAATCATTATCTACACTCATGTTCATTGGATGCAAATTCAGGTTAAGGTTACATCACATAAGTTTAAAGATTCTTTATCCACAGAACAAGAACAGCTTGTATCTGGAAGGTGTGGTTTTCTGAGGGGTGTTTGGTAAAAGCCTACAACATGTCAATTTCTGATTCACAGAAACAATAAACACTAAATTATTTAAACTAGAGTGACTGCCCGAGTTACTCAGTTTCCAGCTGACACTCCGAAGTGGCCAATTTGGAAACAGTCTCTTTTGATACGTTTCTTTGAAATCCAGTCAAAACCTGTTTGCACGCTGCAAGCTGACACAGTCACACAACTCCATCCATCTTAGACGCAACCAACCTTCATGCCTGTTGTGACCTGGAGACAACTCAAGACTGGTCTGGTCGTACTATGGTTTTTCTACGGACTTCGGTGCCTTGGGATCCACACGACTTCCTGACATTCCGGATCTGAACGGGGGTCTCCGATCAGGGTTTGTAGACACAACAGATTGCATCTGATGTTGTTTTATTAACAATCAACTCTCTAGTGTATAGGAGACCAAATTCTTTTACACCCAGAACTCACAATTTCTTCCAGATACAAAGGTTCTGATAAAAATCTACTTCACATTCCATCACAACACATCAAATTCCATCACATATCATTATTCATAGCTTGCCACATATTATAATTAGTCTAGAAAATAAAGTTTATTTGTAATTATATACTTGACTCTGTCTGAATTAATACGAAGTGTGTTTATGGTCCCTGAATAAGCAAAGAATCCTAAATTCTTCTGGTTAAACATTGAAAGATCAATCAGCTTGATATTCTATATTTACATAGAATCATCACATCTTATTGGTCATAATCAAATCCCCCAATCTCTCTACAACTGATAGAAACAAGGCTACCACATAGTCTGCACCACCGGTCCCTTTGACCAGCAGACAGGAAGGGTGAAGTCAACAAATATCTTACTTTAGAAAAACACTCATTGTCTCCGGGAATCCTGGAGTTGACACAATATCTGGCTGATTTTAAGAGTCATGGGCAGTTTGGTGCATGTGTTGGTGGGTGGAGTTTCACATGGGTCATATGGACCAAAGAGGTTTGAAAAGGTCAGCAGTAGCAGAAGCGCTCACTCAACTAGATATCTCATTGTTTTGCTCTCATTTCTTTCTCTGGCTTTAAAGTAATGTAACATGGTGATTTCTGTTTGAAGTCTGTATTACAGGAATAATTAAGTTCACTATCATGGAAAGTAAAGCTCGGCAGCAATTTGTCCACCTGCACGTCTGAACAGCAGACTTGGGAACAATTACTGGTGGAGGAAAGAAAACATTACAGAGTCATTACAATAATGATAGTAATTCAGAGCAGGATAGATGTTAGCCTCTGCAGGTCTTCTCTTTTTTTCCTTAAGGTCCTTTTTTGGCTGAAATCTTGACTGTCAAGCTCTTTGTTTGGCATTTCTGCCCTTTTCTAGTCTTTTGCTACGTTTTACCTCCGTTAGGAGTATCTCGGATACTCTGTAATTATAGCATCTCAGATTTTCACTTTTCATTTCATTTAACCTTTATTTAACCAGAGGTGCAGAATCTTATTCACAAGAGAGTTCTGACCAAAACATTAGGTAACCGTTGATACAATAAAAACCACAAGTCATCCTTATGATCAACACGCTGCAGTTAATGGACTTTAAATTGTCTTTGTAAACTGATACAAGTATGCAAATTGTTAAAAGACACTTTCACAAAATAAATAAATAAAAAGAAATTACAACCTGGCTGTAGATTACACTGGTAAGTACCCTTAAAAATCAAGACTTAACATAAGGCAAACCACATGTACCCTAATTAAAGGGGGCACATTATGACTGTTTTTTTCTTAAATTATAATATTTCTTTGATCAACACCAAGCATGTTCATGAAATTTCTTACACAAAATCCCTCTCACATAAAATTATTTCAACAGTTTTATTTTTGACAATTTCAATACCTCCCAGAATGAGCTGTTCCAAGGACTTGTCACCCTCAAATCTTTGTTTTTTTTCCCTTTTGTGGCCAGTCACTGCCACAATTCCTCCTAATAGGCACATTTTTCACACATGACATGTGGGTGAAGTAAGGCTTTGGTAGGGGAGTGATTGCTCTTTGAGAAAATAAGCTGAAGATGGCCACACCCACCCATCTGCTGCTCAAGCTGCTAGTAGCTGAGAAGCTCAGATTCCTCGGAGAGACCTGGAGTAGAGCCGCTGCGTCTCCAGCTGCAGCTCTCTCTTGCTTGCTGTTCTATGCTAATTTCCCCAGCACTTTGTGTCAGTTAGTTTTGTAAACAATGAATGAACGGGACAAAGTATGGAACCCTGGGGGATGCCTTTATGGATAATCTGAGCACTGAAGACCACACCATCAGTTAGAACCTTTTGGGTTCTGTTATTCAAATGGGTTCCAAACCTTTTTGACAGCCTTTGAAGACTTTCCCATAAGGTTTAAAAAAAAACACTACGTTTTAAAGTGTAACAAAATTACATGATAAAAAAACATTAATGTCACTGATCCACTAGTAGAAAAAAAGCTGCTTTCCACCACAACCTTTTGTGTATGTTAGATGAGCCCAAAACACATCAGCCTTTGCTTAGACGTCGACGGAGCCATCACACAGCGCCTGTTGCTATCCAGTCTGGAAAACATTTAAAAATTTTTGGTTGTGAAAAAGTGTACAGATATGCCCATCCTTGCGCTGTGGCTCCTTTTCCCATCTGGAGCTTGCTCAGTCGGTGTGGGAGGTTTTGTGTACATGTTCAGCACAACACAGCCGATGATAAAGAAGCTTATGAAAAAGGAAGGAAAAAAATGACTGCAGTCACTATTCTGGGTGGGCTCACAGGCGCATGACACATTTAAGACTGTGATGGATTATTTTTCTATTTCTCAGCCGTTTAATGTAAAGTTACACTGACATATGAGCCGTAAAATATCCATCTGTCTTATTGTCTTCTGGAGTAACTTTAATCAGAAATGGAAATCCCTTGATTCAACAGGTGAAAGTTACTATTTTTGGTTTTGGAATAATAGAATACAATAGAATACAATAGAATAGAATAGAATAGACTTTATTGATTCCACAGTGGGGAAATTCACTTGTTAAAGCAGCACATATACTTAGAGAAAAGGAAACAAAAATACAGGTAAATGCACAAAGGCAGTAGGCTATTATTGTAGCCTTTACATTATAAATAAATAAAAATAGAATTTTGAGTATCCAGCAAAAAGGAATCAAACATACAAATGTGCATCTGGGTATTGCACACGTGCTGCATGCAGCACTGATGTTAGCTTGCAACAATATAATGCCAGTACCAGTTAAACTGAGGAGTTACTTATTGCAGAGGGGATGAATGACCTGCGGTAGCATTCTGTTTTACATCTTGGATGTCTCATCCTGCAACTGAAAGAGCTTTCCATGGCTTCGACAGTGGGATACAGTGGGTGGGAGGGGTTTTCCAAGATGGAGGTCAGCTTCAACGACATCCTCATCAGGATTTAGTTGGCAGCCCAGAATCTAGCTAGCTTTCTTAACTAGCTCAGCTTTTACTGCTTCACGTGAATTTAATCAATAGCAGGGCTGCATGGGTGTCCTGTAATGCAATAGATGCACATAAAATCAAAACAACAGATAAAGTTAGATGGAAATCTCTCATGGATTTGGGTGTTTCACATTATTGTGGCAGACAAATAAAAACATGACTGGAACCTTCTGTTATTTAACATTAACACAAACCACTGTGACATTTTTGAGAATTGTATTTTAAAGGGGTCCGCTAACTTTCTGAGTGTTGAATGACAAAATAAATTGATTTTGAGCTAAACTAGGGCAAAACACTTCCACTCCCTCTGCATATTCTGGACAGATGTGTGCATCTCAGTTCAGTTTAGGTCTAAAGGAAAATGTGGGAAATCCCCCCACCCACCCACCTCCTACTCTCCATGCTGAGTCGCTCTTATGACTGATGTCATAATTTCTCACTAAAATCCTAACCAAACAATAAATACTCAACAGTTCAGTTCTTTTAAAAGCAGAACTGTTTGCACAACACTGCCTGCCAGAACACGCTCACAAGGCTCGATGGTTGTGATGATCTCGTCCCTTTAGGCTGTTAAACACAGAATTGGACAGAAGCATGAAGAATACAGACATACTTTCATGGAAAAAAGTAATCAGACTTGTGTGGAGAATTTTTGTATTCTGAATCAAAATGTCATGAAAACAATAAGACGGTATTTGCTGACAGTTACAAATTCCAGCTTATTTATGTAAGTACTTTAGGCAGGAATGTTCCCTTCCCCTGAAAATATATGATCAGAAATCTATAGACGCAAGTTCATGGTCGCTCTTGTTCTGGGGTGTTTCGAGACTCAATGTGGGAATGCAGGTTGCACAAACCTCATCTGGTCACACCAGGTCTCAGTGAAAAGTAGCAAGTCCAACTTAAGACAACAATCACACCTTGTCGTTAGCTCTCCGCAAAAAGTCTTCCGAAACAAGGCTTGGCACATAAAGAGTGGAAATATTTCTTCTTTTTAAAGAATGGGGCTCAATCAGTGCCGTGTCATGCCTGCCCCCATTCCTCCCTTTGCTTTTCATTTGTTTGAGCTGTCGACAGCAGGGCTTGGCCTGACATTAAAACCCCTTTAGTGTTTGTTTACTCACTGTCAGAGTTCAGCCTTTCCCATCATTTCCCAGGATGGCATCACTCGTTCCTTTTGAGTGTAGGTCTCCTGGTCACAGGGATGGCATCCAAAAGGCACAACGGTTAAAAAACAATTTAAAATCGGTTATATTTTACAAACAAAAATATTTAAAAGCAATTATTTCTTAGTGAGATTACAAAGTAAAGTAATGTTAAAATACTGAGATTCAAGGGGTCAAGCACAAATCCAGTGCTGGTTTGTTTGACCCAGGAGTGTCTGAAGTGTTGACTCTACAGGAGGTCAAAAGTCAGGTGTAGAGTAATGACAGGGGCTTTAGCTGCTAAAATTCAGGCTGATTCTTTTTTCTTTTCATGCAAAAGACTGAATACATTTAATCAATTCAAAATTATTTTTTATCATTTCTACTTGTGTCATTTAATTTGTGTTGCACATGTTTGCTTAAAGAAAGTCAGTGACGTTTTATGCAACCATTTGCTTTAACAGCCATGTGTATAAAGTGCAAAAAAAGAAGATAAGGATCAATCCATGAGCAACACAGTTTAAGCAAGAGCCCACATGTAAGATTTAGCAAGTCTTGTGTCAGAGTCACAGTGCAGAGTTGGACATGTTGCAACATTATGCTGCGTGGGAGAATAAACAGATATGTTTGCCTGTTAATTTTTCCTCCCATGATCCCCATCCCAAAGTTGTTACCAAGGCAGAAGTGTTTAGCTGAATCCTTCTGAACTCAAAACTCACCTTTAAGTGGGAATCTTAAAAATTAACAAAAAAGATGGATTTTGTTTGAGGGTTCAAAGAAAACTTTTGAGTTATTGAAGACAACCTTCAGACCAAACCATGTCCAAATCTGTTATGATTGATGACAACAAAAAAATAAATAAAATAAAAACTACTTTAAACTTTCTTAGTTTTACAGTTTTTCCATTTGACTCACAGTCTCAAACCAGAACAATCAACAAACAGTTTAGCTAGCAGCAAGCTGGTAACATGAGAGGTAAACTGGACAGATTTACAGATATGTTCCTTTTTACGTGCTGTACCCTTTTAAAATGTTGCCACAGTGTTGTTCTCCAGTGGAACCAAAATATCTATCTATCTATCTATCTATATCTATCTATCTATCTATCTATCTATCTATCTATCTATCTATCTATCTATCTATCTATCTATCTATCTGTCTGTCTATCTATCTGTCTGTCTGTCTGTCTGTCTGTCTGTCTGTCTGTCTGTCTGTCTGTCTATCATCTGTCCATCTATCTATCTATCAATCATCTTTCCATCTATCTGTCCATCTATCTGTGTGTGTGTGTGTGTGTGTGTGTGTGTGTGTGTTTTAAGCATCAAATTACAAATAGTTGTAAAAGAATAGCATAGAGTGACTAAGTTACAGGGATGCACATTTTTGATATTGACAGATGTTAGTCATTTTTAACTCATTGGTATCAGTCCAGTAAGTAAAACTGGGCTGATAGTAACAACCAATACTCAGAGAAGCGTAAATGTATGTGGTGTGTGTATAATAATTAAATATTATATTTGCACATTTAATTTTTAAAGTTTGGGGGGGATATGGGGGGTGGGGGGTGGGGGTGGGGGTTGGAAAGAATCTGGCAATATACCACGGAACAGGGGAGATTATATGTTGAGTTGTAATGCTAAAAGCCAGACAATAATTGAATTGCACCACACAAGAGAAATAAGGTAAATGTTTGAATGTAAATCCTCATTATAAAATGTATACATTGCTTGTAAACGTCTCTTCAGTATTAGAACATGAAATATCACGACATTCCATTGTACTGATCTTGTCTTATTATAACGTAATATCGGCTATCGGATATAACAGCAATATTAATATTGGATATCCAGTGGTGGATTCAGCAATTTGGGGACCCAAGGCGAACACAGACATGGGGCCCCCTTACACAAAATTTTCGACAATCTTATCTTTAACTGGATTTGCGAAACTCTTCCCTCTTCTGGCATGAGTTATTTTTACTTTTTATTAGTACTCCTCTTTTTTCCTATCTTTCCCATGCTTTGAGCGCCTTCAATATTTGCTCTGCGTTTTTCTTGTCAGTGCTCCTGTGCTTTTGCCTTTCTTTCTTTTTTCTTCTGTTTTCCATTTTGGTCTATGTTTTCCTCCCTTTAAACATTTTCCATTGTCTTTCCTTTTCTGCTTCTTTTTGATGTTTACATTGAAAAACGATGTCACTTTTGGAAGTGAAGATTAAAGCTTTTTTTAAAGCAAGCTGCTTCATTCTCTTATTGGAGCCACTAGGACAACTCCATTTCATGCTTAATGTTTTGACTACTGCTTCGAGTTTGTTACGAACGCTCCCGCCTCTCATCTTCTTTTCCTGTTTACTCTTCTTCTTCTTATTTGTGGTCTCATGGCACTTGGCAAACAACAATTTGGTACATTACTGCCACCAACTGGATTGAAGTGGAATGACTACCAATCACTTCCTGTTAGTGCATCGGCATCTTAAAGGGATAGTTAATTGTGGTATTAACAGAGGGGTGCCAGCAGTCAGGGCTAGGGTGCCCCCCAACATAAGGGGCCCCAGACGGCCGCTGACCCATGCCTAATGGTAAAACTGCCACTGTGGATATCGACATCGACCCAAATGTTCATATTGATGAATGCCTTCTAAATTATTATTGTACTTTATTTTATTGTCAGAACATTGCTTCATTTGTTTAAATGGAGGAGGCGGGGCTTGATGGGTGACGGTTTAAGCGGCATACAGATCCAGCCTTCCTCCAGAGCCCCAGAGACCATGATTCAGTGCAGTCTTAGCCATTATGGGTGCGTTTTGACAAGCATGGGGGTGTCGATTGCGCCGTCCACAGACACGCAGGCAGACTGACTGATTTAGTTCCTCAGATTTGTGTGGATTTAGTCACACTGGAGTGCTGGTTGGGGCAGCGGGGAGTTTAAAACACAGACGAAAGAGAAAGCCTGGATAGGGTGGGCTGCTTTTCTTTTTGTTTTTACGACCCCCTCAGGTTTCCACCTGTGCTGACATGGCTGAGCTTTTACAATAGCACTGAAAGAGTTACAAGCAGCCGGGTGAAAATTCCAGAGCCCCCCTCCCTTTTCTCTTTTACACCAATTTCTTTTTTCTCCTACTTTATGAGAAGGGAGGGGGCTGCAGTTATAGTGGAACATTTGTCAAGCAGCCAGTTGCAAAGGCAGGGCCAACTCTTGATTTATGGTAACATCTGCAAGATGCAAAGCGCTTGTATATGCTTTTAATCAAACAAAGAGCCTAGGCTGTATTGGTGACTGAAAAGAGCTGGTCCGATGGGGTTTTATGGAATCCATGCTGGGATTAACACTCGAGGCTGCTCATGTGAACGTGTTATAC
Source organism: Nothobranchius furzeri (assembly GCF_043380555.1). Lineage (NCBI taxonomy): Eukaryota > Metazoa > Chordata > Actinopteri > Cyprinodontiformes > Nothobranchiidae > Nothobranchius > Nothobranchius furzeri. Next base: position 62,348,279 of record NC_091741.1, on the reverse strand, counting down.
GACCGTGGGATTTCTCCAGCTCGGTGTGATGAATTCAACCTCAGCATATAAGACCAGATTTATTAAAAATAGCTCAAAGAATTTGCATTATATTTGAACTCACTTCATTAGGTATACCTGGCTAGATCTGTGTTGGACTTTCTTACAGCCTTCAGAACGACCTTAATTCTTAGTGTCAAAGATTCAACAGCCCTTGATGAATCCTGTGTTTGTAACATTCCTCAGAAGTTCTGGTCCATTTTTAAATGGTCACATAGTTGCATCCATGATGAGAATCTCATGTTCGAACCACATCCCAAAAGGTTCTGGACTGGATTGAGATCTGGTGAACTCATTATTTTAAGTGGAGCACTTGTTTAATCAAAACATTTGCAGTGATCTCTAGTAGGAATGAATGCCCTGTCAGTTGTTCTCGGGAGGTGAAAGAATATACTGGTGCACCATTTCTAGGACCTAAATGTGACCCACATCACAGCTGAGCTTCAGACAGCAGGTTTTGAAGTCTTATATCTTGATATTTGGACTTCTTGTCCCAGATTGGAAAACAGCAATGTAACTCTGCCACTGACTTGCAATGTTAATGTTTTATCTTCACAAGTAACTCAAGCTTGGAGGACCTTCTGCTGTTTGGTGGAATTGCCAATGCTAACAGTTGGCTTTGGGGCAGCAGTAGCTCAACAGGTTGTCCAGTAATCGGAAGGTTGCAGGTTCGATCCCGGCTCCGGACAGAGAATTCTGCTGGGCAAGACACTTAACCCACCTTGCCTGCTGGTGGTGGTCGGAGGGACCGGTGGCGCCTGTGCTCAGCAGCCTCGCCTTTGTCACTATGCCCCATGGCAGCTGTGGCTACATCGTAGCTCATCACCATCAGTGTGTGAATGTGTGTGTGAATGGATGAATGATACACTGTAGTGTAAAGCGCTTTGGAGTCCTTACTCTGAGAGGCGCTATACAAGTGCGGGTCATTTATCATTTATCACTTCTACCAGCCGAGATGTCCTCTGATGTTTCCCAGATGACAACAACAGCCTTTACTGTCGCAAGTCAAGATGGGTGAGTCCAAGGAGGGAAGGACTGGCCATATGACATAACTGGCATCGTCCCGGTGGGTCACTTACACAATGTGGGCGGTCAACCCCTGGTCTGACGGCCTGTGAGATGGACAAATTGTTGCAAGGCAAGCCAACATCACCTGCCCTCCCGATGGCCAGTGGGATGGAGTAGTTTCTGTGAAAGAAAAAAAAACCTTTCCCCTGCATTTTATTGCTGTCAATAAAGGACCTGCTGAAATCAATTCAGTGATTGTCTTGTTAACTCAGGAGAGAATGTTGATGAGCACAAGGCTGGAGAACATTATGTCAGGCTGATAGGGTTAGATTGGCAGACTTGGCATGTTAAAAGGAGGGTGATGCTTTAAATCATTGTTCTTCCAATGTTAACCATGGTGGCCTGCAAAGAAACACGTGCAGCCATCATTGTGTTGCATAAAATTGACTTCACAGACAAGGATATTGTGGCTACTAAGATTGCACCTAAATCAACAGTTTATAGGATCATCAAGAACTTCGAAGAAAGAGGTTCGATTCTTGTTAAGAAGGCTTCAGGGTGTCCAAAAAAGTCCAGCAAGCACCAGGATCATCTCCTGGCGAGGATTCAGCTGCAGGATCAGAGTGCCAACAGTGAAGAGCTTTGCTCAGGAATGGCAGCCGGCAGGTGTGAGCACATTTGCACGCACAGTGAGGTGGACTTCTGGAAGATGGCCTGGTGTCAAGAACATCAGCAAAGAAGCCACTTATCTCCAAAAAAAACCATCAGGGACAGATTGATTTTCTGCCAAATGTATGGCAAATGGACTGCTGAGGACTGGGGCAAAGTCATATTCTCCGATGAAGCCCCTTTCTGATTGTTTGGGGCATCTGGAAAAAGGCTTGTCCGGAGAAGAAAAGGTGAGCGCTACCATCAGTCCTGTGTCACGCCAACAGTAAAGCATCCTGAGACCATTCATGTGTGGGGTTGCTTCTCATCCAAGGAGTGGGTTCACTCACAACTTTGCCCAAAAACACAGCCATGAATAAAGAATGGTACCAAAACACCCTCCAACAGCAACTTCTTCCAACAATCCAAGAACAGTTTGATGAAGAACAATGCTTTTTCCAGCATGATGGAGCACCGTGCCACAAGGCAAAAGTGATAACTCAGTGGCCCGGGAACCAAAATGTTGAAATTTTGGGTTCATGGCCTGGAAACTCCCCAGATCTTAATCCCATTGAGAACTTGTCAATCCTCAAGAGGCGGGTGAACAAACAAAAACCCACTAATTCTGACACACTCCAAGAAGAGATTATGAAAGAATAGGCGGCTATCAGTCAGGATTTGGCCCAAAAGTTGATTGAGAGCATGCCCAGTCGAATTGCAGAGGTCCTATCCAGAAACAGAAGGGCCAACACTGCAAATACTGACACTTGGCATAAATGGCATGCAATTGTTGATAAAAGCCTTTGAAACGTATGAAGTGCTTGTAATCAAATTTCAATACATCACAGAAACAACTGAAACAAAGATGTAAAAGCTGTTTAGCAGCAAACTTGGTGAAAACTAATATTTGTGTCATTCTCAAAACTTTTGGCCACAACTGTAAAACTCAGAGTGACCTATTGTAATCAGAAATAATCATTGACCACAAAGCAGTTTGAGATAATCTGAGGTCCATGACATGATGCATTTTCCCGCTAGATCAGAAGACAGGCCCACTGTGGTCATATATGGATGGAAGTGTCAGGCCAGCCAAGAAGCATGCTGGGGCCCGGGACAAGATGCTGGTCATTATCACCATGTTGTGGTTCAGAGATGTAATTCAGTTGTGTTTTGGTTGGAACCAGTCATTACTTGAGCTGCTGTTGTCTTTCTTTCATCTCCACCCAATTCTCTTTTGGCACCAACCAGACATTTTCATCCACATAACTGCCGTTCACTGGATATTTTCTCTTGTTCTCATTGCTCTCTGTAAATTCTAGAGATCATTTTGGGTTAACTCCCAGTAGATCAGACCAGCATGTCTTGAAACAACAACCATGCCATATTTAAAGTCCTGAAATGATCCCTTCTTCTCTGTTTTGGTTCTCAGTTTGAACCTGCTGTTCATAACAATTATGGACAGGATTTCTAGGCACAGCCGTGGTGTTGAGTGTGGAGTTTGGTGGCAGGAGAATCTCATCTGTGCTTTATGCGGATGATGTGGTCCTCCTAGCTTCATCAGGCTCTGATCTACAGCTCTTGATGTGGAGGGTCACAGCCAAGTGTGAAGCGACTGGGATGAGGATCAGCATCTCAAGTCTGAGACCATGGTTCTCGACCGGAAAATGGTGGCTTGCCAACTCCAGGTTGGGAGAGAGGTCCTGCCTCAAGTGGAGGAGTTCAAGTATCTCGAGGTCTTGTTAACGAGTGAGGGACGAAGGGAGCGGGAGATCGACAGGCGGATTGGGGCAGTGTCTGCAGTGATGCGAAGCTGAACTGGAAAGCAAGGCTCTCAATTTACCAGTCAATCTACTGCGCAGTCCTCACCTATGGCCATGAGCTTAGGGTAATGACTAAAAGAACGAGACCGTGGATACGAGCAGCCAAACTGATTTTTCTCTGCGGGCTCAGCCTTAGGGATAGGGTGAGGAGCTCGGACATTCGGGAGCGACTCTGAGTAGAGCCGCTGCTCCTCCATATCGAGGGGAGTCAGTTGAGGTGGTTTGGTCATCTTGTTAGGATGCCTCCTGGACACCTCCTCAAGGAGGTGTTTCAGACACGTCCTGCCGGCAGGAGGTCCCCTGGTCGACCCAGGACATGTTGGAGAAAGTATATCTCCGATCTGGCCCAGAAACGCCTTGGGGTCCTACTGGAGGAGCTGGTGGAAGTGGCCAGGGAGAGGACAGTCTGGAACTCCCTAGTTGGGATGCTGACCACGCGACCTGGACCCGGATAGGCGGAAAAAGATGAAACGAGTTTGAACCTGTCCTCATCATGTCAAAATGCCTAAATGCATTAAGCCACTTTAGTATGATTGGCTGGCTAATGAGATATTTGTGTGATTTGATATTTGAAAGAGTGTTGGGTGTACATACAGCATGCAAACAATAGAATAGAATAGAATAGAATAGAATAGAATAGAATAGACTTTATTACAGGTAAATACACTACATCTATTATATGGATGTGAAATCTAAATCAAGGCCAAAAATAATTAAAAGCTCACTTTTAATTATTTTGCCTACATTTAGGATTTAATCAAACTCATTCATCATAAAGTCCAGACCCCAGTACCCCAGCAGATTTCCTCAGCTTCTTAACAGAAGAATAATCATTTCTATGAGCTGCCCATGGCTGTTTAATATAATAAACATCTGTCTTGCATGTCACCACATCTGGTAATAATGAAAACAAATTAGCTACAAAATTCAGAGTGTCTGGCAGTGAGATAAGGCTGGGGCATGTTAAAATCATTTCACTCACGACGACCTGAGGAGCTGACCTCAGATCTGTGTCTGAGTGCAAAACTGAACACAGCAGGTTCAGTAAATGGAGCTCAGGCTGATCCAAGATCAGGTTGAGTCATGTGTCTGCCTGTCGCTGGTGGTCTGCAGGAACAGTTAACTTCCTGTCTCATTTTGCTGGATTCAAAGGGGAAATTATTCCACAATCTGGTCCCTTTTTAGTGCCCCCGGGGCAGAAATGCAGAGTTTTTCGCTGAGTGCAGACTCAACTCAGCAAGAGACTCTTGGATCAGACTATCTTATAGAAGTGGAAACCCTGAGCACCACAATCGCTTGTTCAAGCCACAAATTGTTTTTTAGTTGCAGCAATTTCAGAGACTTTCCTAAAGGAGTAAATAAACCATTGTAAGGGGAATTACACACATTCGCTTAATTATAACACACATAGTTCAGTGAAGTGTAAAACCTCGCCTTTCAGGACGGGATGACACGTAGATTACAACAAGGTTTGAATCAACCAGAACAGAGCAAAAGGGACATTTTTCCCCACACTTACTACTAAATGACCTAAAGCAGTTAGCAGCTCCCACAACATTCTCCTTCTCTCTCAACAGTCTACTTTAGCTTTTTAAGTTTTGGCTTGCTTTAAGCACCCTCTAGTGTGTGTTTAGTAGAACCAAAAGTGAAACGTATCTCCTCGCTGTGGGTTTGTGTTGTGACACCTTAATCTAACTTCTGAAATGCTTCCCCAGCTTTCATTAGTTTCTACAGCAGCAGTTGAATTTAAAGTTCAGGTCCCATTAGTCATCATCACACACTGGTAAAATTACATCTCTGCATTTGACCCATCCCAGTGGGGAGCAGTGAGCTGCAGACACAGCTATGCTTGGAAACTATTTGGTGGTTTAACCCCCCAATTCATCCATCCCCTTAAAGCTGAGGGTCAAGCAGGGAGGAATTGGGCACCTTTTTGAAGTTCTTTGGTACCACCCAACCAGGATTTGAACCCTGATCTCCAGAGGTGTGGACTCGAGTCACATGACTTGGACATGAGTCAGACTTGAGTCATTATTTTAATGACTTCTGACTTGACTTGTCCATGAAGACTTACAACTTGACTCGGACTTGAACGCCAATGACTTGTGACTTGAATCAACTTGCATCTGTTGACTTGATGATGACTTGAGCATATTTGATGTTGTAGCACAAAAGTGGCACGACATGGACAAAAATCATGAATCATTCTTCGTTCTGGGTGGGTGTGATCTTGTTCTGTTAACTGCAGCAGCACTTTGTTCACAATCACTTTCAGTTGCACTTTCTGGTTGTTTGAGCAAATAAATTAAGCTTTAAGAAGCTTTATTTCTGGAATTTATTTTTTATCATCGTCATTAAATTGAAGTTGGACAGATTACTTGATAATGACTTGAAAATTCAAAGTTAAGGACTTCCACGCCATTGACTTTGGACTCGACTTGGACTTGGTTGTCTTTGACTTGGACTTGACTCGAGACTTGAATGGAACGACTTGTGATTTACTTGTGACTTGCAAAGCAGTGCCTTGGTCACACCTCTGCTGATCTCCCAGTCCCTGGGCAGACACTCTACCACTACGCCACTGAGAAGGTTCACCACTAAATTAAACACATCAGCTGTTTTCATGATGTAAAACATGCAGGAAATGTGCTGGAAGCAGACTGCAGCGCCAGGTATGTCAGTCCACAGGTGGCAGGGTGCCAGTCTGAAGTTGCAAGTGCGATATTCTGGCCACAGTGGGCGATAGGGGCTGGGTGGCTTTTCATTACCCTGTAAAGGGTCATTTAAGCACATACTGACTGAAGAAAATGATTTTAAAATATGAATAATTTGCATAATATCCCTTTAACACAATCTTTACTTTTTAATCAGCCACAGAGCTTTTGTTGAACAAAAAAAAACTTTATTTAAAAGTTTACATTCATTATATTATGCTGAAGTCATTCAAATAGCAGTATTTATTTGTTTTCATTAGAAAATGATCAGCAAACAGATGTTTGTAGGCAAGTACATCATGCAATGCACATTTCCAACAGTAAACAGCAAAAAAATCAGGTTATACGGGTGTAAAATTTGGCAGAAACGCAGCCACAGTAATTAATTCAAAACAAACCTAATAAACTCCCACTCAACGTTTCTTCTATGGTGTATTCCCAAATCGATCATGTTTTCCAACAAGACCACAGAGTCATTGGCTGAATTTGCTCTGTCTTGTGCTGGTGGTCCTTCTGAGAGTAATTCACATTTGTCCAAACATAGCTATGTCTGGCTCCAAAACACAAAGAAGCTGATGAATGTACGTCAACGCTAATCAACATTAGCTAACACATAAACGTATACAACCTGGTCAATTTTACAAATGGTGGGTTAAAATGTTGGGTGTTGGCAGCTGAGCACCATTTCACACACCATTTAACACAAACTTTAATTAGCACATGATTGCATTAAATCTCTGTTGGAATAGAATAGAATAGAATAGAATAGAATAGAATAGAATAGAATAGAATAGAATAGAATAGCGGTCTGCGCCGCCCTCTAGCGGGGTGTGTGTGAAGCAGCAAAGAAGAGTCGACATTTGGCAGACATAGAACACTTTAATAGCCGGATGGCTCCCCTTTTCATCCCCCCACACATACAGTTCGTACTTTGAACTGAAACAAACAACATTAACATAACTCCAAACAAATTGACCCTAAGAACACCACAAACTGAATAAACAACCCCAATTTACTGTCCCCCCAGAATGCAATGTGGCCATGCCGGCCTATCAGTGGCAGGGCCGCCACATAGCCCCCCCCCCCCCCCCCCCCCCCCCCCCCCCAAGAGGGTTAAGTGTCCCACAACCCTCAGTCTCACATTTCAAATTCCTGGAACCGTACCGGCCGGCGCCGAGCGCGCACCGGCCTCCCTGGTCTCACCGTTCTCCTCCCAAATCCATCCACAGCCCCATCAGCAGCCGGTTGACCCCCGTTCCGTGGCCGGTATGGCGCCAAACGGTCCTTGTGGAGGACCACCCGCCTACCTCTTCCTGGCAGGCGAACCCGGAAGACCACCGCAGAGATCTGGTGCACAATTTCTGCGGGTCCTTGCCAGTGGCTCATCAGTTTGGGGGACAGGCCCTTCTTCCGGGTTGGGCAGTAGACCCAAACCTTGTCTCCCAAAGCCAATGAGGGTCCATGAGCTCTGGAGTCATACGCCCTCTTCTGGCGAACTCCAGCCACTAGCATGGTGGTCTGAGCCAGCTGGTGGACTTCTTCCATCCGCTCCTTTAGGCATTGCACATAATCCAGTTTAGGCACCCCCACAATCTCTGGTTCCGGAACCGGCCCAAACACCAGATTCACTGGCGTCCGGAGCTCCCTCCCGAACATCAGTTCTGCAGGAGTGCTCTGGCTGGACTCTCGCACTGCAGTGCGGTACGCCCACAACACCATCGGCAAATGTAAATCCCAGTCTCTCTGATGTTTGCTGGTGAGGATCGCCAGCTGAGTCGCCAGAGTGCGGTTAAACCGTTCCACCAGCCACTCCACTCTGGGGATGCAACGGAGTGGTTCTAGTCTTTGTCCATCCCAACTGCTGGCACACCTCACCGAACAGCTGGCTCTCAAAGTTTCTCCCCTGATCGCTGTGCAGCTCCTCAGGTACTCCAAAACGAGAGAACTTCTCATCCACCAACCGCTGAGCTGTAGATGCAGCACTTTGATCCGGCATCGCGTACGCTTCTGGCCACTTGGTGAAGTATTCCACGGCCATCAGAACATAGTGATTTCCAGCCTCTGTGGTGGGAAAGGGCCCGAGGATGTCCACCCCGACCCGTTCCATCGGTGCTCCAACCAGGTACTGTTGTAGCGGCCCCCGGGAGCGCTGAGTAGGCCCTTTTTGGCTGGTGCAGATATCGCAGCAGTGAACGTGGTGTTCCACGGCCTGATGGCAGCCCGGCCAGTAGAACCTCCGCCAGAGCCGTCACACCGTTTTGCTGTTACCAAAGTGTCCCGTCCCCGCTGCCCCATGAACCCAGTAGAGGACCTTGCTCGAAGGTTTCGTGGCACCAGAAGCTGCAAGCGGTCCATCCCTCCTCCCGGTGCTTGCCAGCGCCGATACAGCACATCTCCATGCAGCTCCAAGCTGCTGAACTGTGAGTGCAGGTTCTTTTATTCAGCCCCATGCGAGGATACGGCGGGCCATTCTGGTCTCTGGGCATTCCGAACCCAGGTCCTCACCTCTGCCAGAGTCGGATCAGCCTCCTGCTGATCCTTTAGTTCTTCCATGGAGAACAACTCCCTCTCTAGTTCCTCTGTAGCTTCCGCCGCTGCAGCCGATGGTTCCTGGTGCTGCTCTCTCGCTGCTGCTGGAACAGTTTCTGGTTCTCGCTCTTCCTGGTGGAGACAGTAATGTCACTCAGTCACTAAACATGGGCGTCGGGACAGCGCATCAGCGTTAGCATGCTGGCGACTGGGGCGGTGCTGGATCTCAAAGTCATACTCCTGCAGAATCTCCAGCCACCTAGCCACCTGTCCCTCAATCAATGAATCAATCAATCAGTACTTTATTATTCCCAGAGGGAAATTAGAGTTTCAGTACACACAATTCAGAGATCAGACATACATGGGCAAGACACATGACAAGAATTGGTGACTGTGGTCATTCGCAACCCGAGTCGCGCTACCTTAATAGAGATAAGAAGGTAACATGAGGAAATGATTCGGGAGGAGGGGAAAAAAAGGTACTTCACAGCTGCCCTCCCACCAGGAGGGCAGCTTTGCTCTGCAAAAATACACCTCAACAGATATGCAACAGACTTCAGACAACACAGGCTGGGATCCTGTTTCCTCCAGGGAGAGCAGCCATCTATGGCGCTCAGCCACTGTAGCCACAGGTGGGAGGGAGATCTTGGGAGAAGCGCAGAGCACATTGACTCCTGCAGGTTGATGACCTCGCCAGGCTGAAGACCACCAATCCGAAGGTGGGGGTGGGGGTGGGGGGGTGGGGGGGTCAGGTTTTCACAGCATCTGTCTGCATTCCTTCGTGGGGGTTTGTAGCCACTCAAGGCTGCCATGGCGTCAGATTCAGATAACAAGACTTTGTTTGGGTCAGGCTGAGATAATTTTCCTCTCTGCCTTCAGTCTTTAAACTGATCATTCCAGTCCTTCAGTGAAGCCAATTTTGGGTTTTTAAACTTGTCCATACTGTCCGGTGACCCTCTCTGAGATGACATCCATTTTGCGCACTAATACCGGTATCGCAGCAAGAACATTGTCCAGCTTACGATTCACCTCGAGTAACGTCCCAGTCTGTGAAGTCTCCAGATGGACGGTGCTTTCCGTGGGTCCGGTTCGCCCTCCAATCGCTCCCGTCTTCCCAAATTTCCAGAAAACCAGATATCCTCCCACTCCAATCAGGAGAAATCCAGTGATCATCAGGTTGAATATCCACACGTCTTCGACATCCTCAATGGACAGCTGGGAGAGGCATATGATCTTCCATTTCCTTCCAGGAATCCAGCATATATCCCACCGGGTGTGTCCCCTGTGGACATGTGGGAGCCCCCTGCTCCGTTCTCATTGTTGAAAAAATCTTATCAATCGCATTGAATGACCAATTTATCAAATCCATGGTTAAAAATAGGGTTTTTCAGAAGAAATGCAGAGAAGAAGAAGAAGAAGAAGAAGAAGAAGAAGAAGAAGAAGAAAATATCATTTCTATAGCGCCTCTCAAGATAAAAATCACAAGGTGCTTCACAAAAACAAAAAAAAAAGTAAAAATATAAAAAAGCATTTAGAAAATGTTTAAAAATATATTTAAAATGAGCAAAAATAGGCAATTGGGATTTAAATAAAAAATGTTAAGAAAGAGAGAGAGTGAATAGGAAAGAGGGAAATCAGTGGATCACTGCGCTCTGTGGGCAGACAGGACAAAGAGCCTGGGAAAAAAAAAGATCAATAGCCAGGTGAGGCTAGCATGATCAGTCCAAAGCTTGAACTTGGTACCCAACAGGTACGGCCGGAAGTGTCTCACAGCCAAAACCACTGCTAGCAGCTCTCGCCTGGTGACGCAGTAGTTCCTCTCGCTCTGATTGAGACTGCAGCTGTAATAAGACACAACTCTTTCTCCATCTTCTCCTGTTTGGGAGAGCACGGCTCCCACTCCCACGTTGCTAGCATCCATATCAACAACAAATGGTTGGCCGGGGTCCGGATACGCCAGAACCGGTGCGTCATCCAACGCCGTCTGGAGCTGGTGGAAAGCTGCAGTGCACTCCTCACTCCATTTGAACCGCCTGCCCTTCTCGAATAACCGATGCAGGGGGCTAGCCACAGTAGCAAATCCTTTCACAAAGTGGCAGTAGTAGGAGGCCAAACCCAGGAAGCTCCGCAGGTGCGAGACGCTTCTTGGCACAGGCCATTCCTGTACAGCAACAACCTTAGCAGGGTCTGTTGTTACCCCCTTCCCGCTGACGACATGGCCGAGGAAATGGGTCTGGTGAGTGAGCAGCATGCACTTAGCAGGATTTAATCGCAGCCCAGCCTGGTGAATGGCAACAAAAACCTCCCTCAGGTTGCGAACAGCGTGCTCAAAGTCTTTAGCATGCACGAGCAAATCATCCAGATAAACCACACAGCAGCTGCTACAGATAAACCACACAGCGGCTGCGAGGAATCTTCTGCAGAACTTGCTCCATTAGTCTTTCAAAAGTAGCCGGGGCGTTGCATAACCCAAATGGCATCACCCAAAACTGCCACAGTCCCTGTCCAATCGAGAACGCCGTTTTGGGTTTAGCCTTCGGCGCCAGCTCCACCTGCCAATATCCACTGCGTAGATCCAAGGAGCTGAACCAGCACAATCCAGCTAGATGATCTAATGCATCGTCAATGCGGGGCAGAGGGTATGAGTCTTTGCGTGTCAAAGCATTAAGCCTCCGGTCGCCATCCACCCCCTTCTTCTTCACCATGACAACGGGCGCAGCCCAGGGGCTCTCTGATGGCCCAGTGACCCTGTTAGCTGCCATGTCTCTCTGATTAGTTCTTCTGCTGCTTGGCGTTTGGCTAATGGCAGGCGATTAGGGCGGAGCTGTACAGGAGCGGCGTCTCCTGTGTAGATGCGGTGTTGGACCAGGCTAGTCCGGGTGCAATCCTCTTCTCGAGCAGCAAAGATGTCCCCAAACTCTCGCAATAATTGGCCCAACTGCTCTCGTTGCTCTGAGCTGAGGTGTTCCCCGCTGCGTTGTTCCAACGCCTCCATAGCAAGCATGGCCTCAGGTGACGGGGCCACAGTAGCAGGAACCGGCTTCTGTCCAACCTCCAGGCTTTCGCAGTTGTCTTCGAGCGACTGGGCGGCTCTGGCTCCTCGTCGCTTCTCATGAGGGTCCCTCCCCTCCTGGAGAGGAATCCTCTCGGCATCTAGGCACAAAGCAGTTCCTCGGACATCAACACATGCGCCCCAGCGCGTTAATAAATCCAGCCCGATGATGCAATCATCTCGAATGGCAGCAATCCAGAACTCCTGCTCAGCTCGATGAGTTCCAACCACCACCGATAACAGTCCCTTTCCTGTCATTGGGCTCGCAGCGGCTGACGGATGGCAGAATAACTCCAAGGGGTGACATTGCGCGAGGTGGGAGTCCCCTTACTGTCCCACCCTGCTGGCGTTTCCCGTAGCTTGCGGCCTCCGTGGCCCGGACCTGGACCGAGGACTTAGGGCTGGGCAATCTCTGGCTAGATGTCCCGGTTCCCCAAAGCAGTAGCAGAGGCCGGTGGCTGGACACTGTCTCGGGGTTTGCTCAGGCCCGGCCTGGTTGACTTCTCTCCTCTCGTCCAGCGCCTCCTCTTGTTCAGCCGGTCTTGCCAGCGGCGATTGCCCACACTGTCCAACAGATATCACCTCCTCCGCTTGTTCAGCTCTCCTAAGTGCTTCAGTCAAGGTGATGGGGAAGGACAATCTGACGGGTTGACATAATGGTTCTGGTGTTAGCCCTTGTAGGAATGCGTGCAGGCTTAACTCCTCTTTGGCAGCAGCTGGGAAATCAGGACAGCCCCACCGAGCATATAGTTGTAGATCAGCTGCATAAGCTCCCAAGCTTTCTCCGTGGCCACGTCGTCTGCCGCTCAGTTGTTCTCTGCTTTGCTCTCCTGGGGCTTGCATCCCAAAGCGTCTGTTCAGTGCAGCCGTGATAGCTTGCCAATCGCGTCGCTCTTCCGATGCTAGGTCCACCAGGACCTGAAGTGCTCCTCCTTCCAAGGCCAGTGCCACCTGAACCGCTGTCTCCTGTTGGCTCCATCCTTCATGTAAAGCCGCCAGCTCTACTTGAGCGAGTAAGGGTGCAAGGGATGTGGCGCTGCTGAATCTTGGGAGATTTACTGGCGTTCGATTGGCGCTGTCTCTCAGCGCCGTTGGTGCCGGGATTGTGGGCGCTTCCGCTGAGCGCATCTCTCGTGGGTGCCGGGCTAACCGCAGATCGCTGGTTCCATCCGGCTGGCGCGGTGTCCTTGCTCTAGTGCCAAGCCGTAGTTGTTCTTCCAGCTTGCGGTTCTCTCTGTCAAGTCACTCAATCTCCTCGACGAGTTGCTGCATCTTTTCTGTCTCTCTTGACAGCTCTAATCCCACTTCTGACACAAATTTAGCGGTCTGCGCCGCCCTCTAGCGGGGTGTGTGTGAAGCAGCAAAGAAGAGTTGACATGTGGCAGACATAGAACACTTTAATAGCTGGATGGCTCCCCTTTTCATCCCCCCACACATACAGTTAACTCACGGTGCCAACAGGCACCGGATAAGAACAACACAACATGAACTTTGAACTGAAACAAACAACACTAACATAACCCCAAACAAATTAACCCTAAGAACACCACAAACTGAATAAACAACTGCAATTTACAGTCCCCGCAGAATGCAATGCGGCCTTGCCGGCCTATCAGTGGCAGGGCCGCCACAATAGAATAGAATAGAATAGAATTGAATTGAATTGAGTAGAATAGAGTAGAATAGAATAGAATTCATTAATCCCACAGTGGGAAAATTCACTTGCTACAACAGTACAAACACTTAGAGAAAAGGGAAGAAGAAAATAACAATAATAGCAAGGTTACAGGTGAACAAACATAGGCAATAAGTTATTACTGTAAGCTTCAACCGCTGAAAACCGCAAACAAAAAGGAAACTTGTGTTTCCAGAACTATGTAGCATAAGGGACACACACAGTAATGTACATCTGGCATTACACAAGTATTGAACGTATATTGAGTATTGCATTGATGTTATTATGTAGCAGGATAATGCCAGTACCAGTTAAAATGAGAAGTTATACACTCTAACTGCAGAAGGGATCACTGATCTACGGTCATTACAAACTTTGCCGTTATAGGAATCATTTGCCAATCATGTCAACGTTAAATATCTCGATAAACATAGGATGGATTTTATTGACAGTTATCATTGAGTGAACACCAATTCACTTTTTAGGATCAATCAAATGCATGTACAGCAAATTCTGCATAATACAAAAAATATGCAGGGATGTTTCTCATTTTGTTTAATGAAGTAAAATTTCCTAACCCTAACCCTCGCACTGAGGTCTAAGAAGGCACCTATTTATCGACTCTGGCTCATAAAAACACAAAAGAGTTCCGTTTTTTTATAAATGGCTCAGAGATGGTGAACAGGCGATAGACCATGTTTTTCAACTCACTCATTCACAGAGCAGCAAACCTTGTCTCTGTATTTAAAATTGGTAGTCCCGCCCCCCAGAAAATCTGACCAATCAGCAAACACAAAATTTTCACCTAACTTATTGTGAAACATTGGGTTTTATTTATTATTCTGTGTGAAAAAAAATCAAACCACACAAAAACTGTAAGCTAACAATACTATGAACTATCCGAGGAAATTAACTACCGATGTGAACAAGCCCGAAAACGTACCCAAGCACAGACTGTGTTCAAATACAGGAGCTGCTTCCTTCAAAGCCAGAATATGGCAAAGCAATGTGAGGAAGGCTCCTATAAATGGAGCCCACAGACACATCCTTTTATCCAAAAGGAAGAGTTTGGATCTTGTAATATAGGTGGACGAAGCGGGATAGGATGACAGTTTTAAAAGTATGTTCAAATTTGGTGTTAGAAAAGTTAAAAGCTGCAAGTGAGTGTGTTGCTTTACTGGAATGTTGCTGTTAATTTATTTGGTTTTCAAACTGGAATTCCTAAATCCTAAAATACATTCTCAGTTAGTCATCTCTTAAAAGAAAAAAATATTTAAAATGTGTTTTGCTGCACTTATTTTATTTCTCCAAACCTCTCAGTCCCTAGCTCGTGTTCCTCTGGTCTGACATCTGCTTTAATTTACAACAATCTAATGTGTCAGAAGTGTAACTATCAGCATCCTGCATGCAACAAGAAGTGTAATCAAAATCTTTTTGGTTTATCATTCATCATCCTGAAACCCCTACTTCACTGTTTGGGTTTTGGTGTGTTGCAACTGCCTTCTGCTCTGAGATAAGTCAAATATGGACCGGACCTTGAATGTTGCTTCAGCAGCAGCAGAGCAGCTGTTTCCCAGGTGTTTGTACGTGTGTGGCTCAACCATCTTGTCTTAATCGCAGCCTCCTCGAAGAACTGGCAAGACTTCCAAAGAAAACCCCTCATTCCATGTATAAAACAGGGCAAAGACACACAAACCACGTAGCCAACAGCACACCGAGAAGGTGTTCTTAAACATTAGTCAGCCAAAAGGACCAGGGGAAAAAAAGACATCATGTGAAAGCAAAAACTCAGGAACATTTCCATACACAAACTGAATGAGAATTTCAGCCCAAAGGTCCACTGAGAGGATCAGTTTGTTTCTCTTAAAGGCAAACTGAAGCAACTAGTCCTGAATAGAGGATCTGATTAAATCCCCTTTGAACTGCTGGCACCACCATCGTGAATCTGCCGTTTCATAAACACAGCCCCACTGTGGCAGCCACAGTGCCGCAAGACAAGTTCCAAGTGCAAGTTTCAACAGCTAGCACGACACACAAGCACACCTTTTTCCCCTCCTGCTGGAGAGGAGAGGCCTGAAACAACAAACCACCAGGCGAGAGGGGCTGGGGGAGAGGGGGGAGGGGATCAGGGAGAGGAGTGAGTCATTTTGCAAACAGAGAGAGCCAAGTTTGGGCTGAAGGTACATTGTAGCATTTCAGCTCCCAACGGCAATTTGTGGGCTTAAAGTAAATGGCATGTAATCACCTTAAGTTGTATTTAATTACAGGCATCAATATTAATATAATTATTAATGATAGTGGTCTAAAGTCTAATGTTTTTAATTGTTGGTTGGCATCTTCCTGCTTTTTATTTGCCATTGGATAGTTTTCACATTAGGCTGTGGAGAGAGAGCAAAAAAGCTCAGAAATGTGCTCTAATAATAAGTAGTTCTGCATCACAGTTACAGGATTGGCTGTGTCACCATTACGAACAGGGTCAATGGTGCTATACGTCATTGGGCAACCAGCTGAACCAGTCCATCACAGGACCACACAGAGACAACCACCTGCACTCACACTATCATGGTGTTTTTTTGGCATCCAATAATTAATTACAGCTGGAAAAATAATCATTCAAGTATGTAGCAGCAAATTAGGAGTGACAACAGAAGTTTGTACCTGGAAAAGTGAACGTGTCCCAGGATCTGAGGCAGAGGAGGGAAAACCTTTACTGCAGACAGCCATTAGGAGGATATTTTCTTTGATTTCTGGTTTTACTTATGTTTACTTTGTGCTGAGAACACACATCTCTGAAGGTCCAGGTAACCAAACGTGTGCATTTTGGTCTGTTGTGGAAAACCATATCATCTTGAGAAACCCCATTTATGGAAGGGGAAACTGAGACTCCACACAGAAAGATCCCAGTCGGGTGTTGAAGTTTTCAAATATAAGGTGCAAGCTTTTGATTGTGATGAGACAGTGCTACCAGTCGCACCAACGCGGAGTCCAATTTCAGAATATTTTATGATTGTAAATAATTCACCTAAATCTAAAAGGGGCAGCAGTAGCTCAGGAGGTAGAGCGGGGGGGGGGGGGGGGGGGGGGGGGGGGGGGTCTGGTAATTGAAGGTTGTAGGTCAGAAGATGCTGCTGTTGTGTCCTTGGGCAAGACACTTATCCCACCTTGCCTGTTGGTGGTGGTCGTCAGGACCGGTGCTGCCAGTTCTCGCCTCTGTCAATGTGCCTCAGGGCAGCTGTGGCTACACTGTAGCTCGTCATCACCAGCATGTGAATGTGTGAATGGGTGGATGACTGATTGCGTTGTGAAGCACCTTGGGGGGTTGCAGATCCCTAAGAAGGTGTTATAGGAAGCCTAAGTCACGCCCACTCCATACCATGGGTCCCCGGAAGAACGAACAAATGAACGCAAGTCAGTGGGGCTAATTCCATTGGTTACGTGCCATGGATTTCCCATATGATGTCTGTAAATTTTAAAGACACATTTTGATACCAAGAAAGCGCTTATTTTCGAACAGGGGGACACACTATTTTAGGTTTTGTGTAAAAAGAAGTCCAGGACTACAGCTGCACTTCAAGAAATGAACCATTGAACCAGACACGGAGAAAAACAGGGGGAATGGCTGTAAGTTCAGTGAATTTGAAATCCTTCCTTCAGGAGGAAAGAAACACCATAAACCTGGTCATGTGGTAAGTAGCAGCTATGGTAGGGGAGAAGGGATTCTGTGGTGACATCATATATGTGACGTGTCTATGTAGTCATGGTAACTACGAACTTTTACAAGCTGATAAATCTCAAAGTACATGACTGGTGTGGTCGAACACCCATCATTAGTTTTCATTTAAATCGCAGTACAACATGTGCGATACGGGGCATAAGGCAAAGCGGATTAGAAAATAACTCTTTTAGCTCCATTGAGTTGCATTCATTTTTCGTTCTTCCGGGGACCCATGAGCCAACTAGAAAGGGAGGAGTTAGGATCCCCATACAAATACAAAGGGCCATTTACTATTTAAAAATAGATACTACAGGGGTCTGCAGCTCCAGTCCTCCAGGGTTACCATTCTGCATG
This sequence comes from Nothobranchius furzeri, assembly GCF_043380555.1. Lineage (NCBI taxonomy): Eukaryota > Metazoa > Chordata > Actinopteri > Cyprinodontiformes > Nothobranchiidae > Nothobranchius > Nothobranchius furzeri. Next base: position 62,330,725 of record NC_091741.1, on the reverse strand, counting down.
TTTTACACTTTCTGCTCCACCTCAACAAAAAATTCACCTCCTTACTAATTTGAGCTCTGCAAAAACCTGTTAAACACTCATGTATTCTAAATCAGATCTGCTGGAGCAGGAAACTGCTACAGTTTGAAGAACTATACCCTGAGTGACTAGAGTTGGTGACCCCTGCCCTACCCCCTATGTGCTGCACAAATGAAACATCATTTTGTTTGCTTGCCCAAAAGAGTAAAAGGTCTCAGCCAGGCCAACACTAAAACCACTTTCATGCTCTGCCACTGCTGGGAGATGGCATCTAGCACCTTTCAACTATCAAAGCATTTTTCTTCTAATTTGTCTTTTTCATTGTTTTTAGGATCTTGGAAAAAATCTCGTTTGCAGTACCTTCAATCTGCTCGAAATTTTCAAGATAAATGCAGGAAATGCATAACGGATAATGTTGGTTTTCTGTTTTTTAGTTATAAAAATAAATTTTTCTTGCATATCCAACCAAAAGGTAGGTGATAAAAAGTCAGACAAGTTGGTGTTGTAAGAGTTAGCACAAGTACATTTTATATGAGGTGCTTAAAACTTCAGTATGAACCTTTAATGTCAAATCTATGTGCTAGCAAAATATCTCTTAATGGATTTATTTAAATAAACTCCGAGAAACGATGCTCAGCTACACCTTTTGAAGTAAATCCAATTCAACGTGACCACCATGGATATCTTAGGAAACCTTTGGGAAAATAGCTATAAATCAGTCAGTTCATCCTACAGTCTCACGTAACATCGGGGTCGTCCCCATGACAGTACAAAAATATAGCAGCACACATTTAGGTGTTTTTATTGTTTACATATGTGCAAAACAATGCCTTACTCAGAGCTAAAATAAATGAATTGGCAGGACTGCAAATATCATTACAAAAAAGTAGGCAAAAATAATGATCTGTTGATAAACAATTTACAAAATATAATATACTTTATAAAAAATGCATATATTCATCTCTTTTTTCAACTGAATCATTTTTAATTCTACTTTCAGTTTCTGCTGGAACAATTTGTTGTCTTTTACATTCACTCGTTGCACATTACAGGAGTCCTTTATTGCAAAAGTCCAGTGAGGTAGAACTGTTGTGTTTTTGGTTGTCTTCTTTAAAAAGTCACTCGGCTAAGTGCTCATCCTGCGCTGTGTGATGGGATCAGTCCTACAACTGTCAAAAGGCTGCTTGTAGATGCTGTCACTCTGCTCTGATGAGTCTCTGGTAAAGCGATCTTCAAGGATTAAATCAATGTCTGGAGCCGCATACAGATTCTCGTGTAGCGTTCCATTATATGTAACCGATGGAGGGTTGCATCCTGTGTAAAAATCCTTTTGGGGCTTCCAAGGAGCTTTGCCGAATGTTCCTGAGCAAGGAATGAAAGAAAATATGAGATCAAAGCAAAGGCAGCATCGGTGAAGTTCCAAAAATGAATGGGATCAGAGACCTACCCAGGAAGGTGTTGTATGGACTGCTATTCTCATGAGGTCTCCCATAGTTGACCGTTTCTCCCTTTTCAAAGGATGGGCTGAAATCACATTGCTGGTGGGAAAGCTCCTGGTTCTTACTGGTGTTGGGTAGCTGCATCAGGACAGTAGAAGGGCATAGGTCAAAGTACTCGGACAGCAAGAACTCCTTCCTTTTGGTTAGACTGTCGCTGTAGGAGTCAACTGGCCTTTGGTCGAAGGAACCTAAAGGTGGAAGTCAGAGATTCTTAAACTACTTTCTCTAAAGGCTAAGATTGTTTATGTTTTCATCAAAGTCAAGACTTCTACTGACCCGCGTAAACCTCAGGTGGCTCATTGAGATACATGTTATCTCTGTAAATTAGCGAGCCAATTGGACCTTGGTATTGGTAGTGCAAAGGATCGATCGCTGCCTCCATGTCTGCTTCACTTCCTGTATCCAGCTGGCAGAAACCTGTCAGGGTAAAGAGTTGGACTCAGGTCAGATTTCAAGTCACAATGTTGATGATTTTAATTACTTAACCAAATCCTTATAGACAATAATTACTACTGTGTTCATTGAACACAGCCAGTATAATGTTCAGTCTACTTGAGAGAGAGGTATCTCTTTATATATTGCTCTGCCTGAACAATATTGTGACCTCTGATTAACAAAATTCAATTAATTAAATTGCAAATAATGACCAATTACTTGTTTTAGGACTCAAAATTCAAATTTAAGGCTTAGATTTGACATGACTTGCATGTCTTGACTTTAGTTGATTCTGGACCTGCTAAAAAGTACACAACCTTTATCAAAGTTCTACATTCAAGTTAAACAAGAAAGTGCAGGAGGTCGTACCAATCGTGTCTTTAGGCTGAAGGTAGAAACCACTAATGGATGACGCCATGTACTGATGGCTGCTGCCGCTCTCGGATGGCATGTAGGCATCCTGCCGGTCGGCCAGTGTACCCTGGGAAGACAGGTAGCTGGGGATATCTGCGGGGAGGTTGGTCTCATCTGCAGAACAATAATATTTAACAATTAATAGGAAGAAGGGAATCAACTGGAATTGTTTGATTACCAGCAAAATGACAAATATTTCCACCAACCAGTGTTGGTGACACTGCAGTCCTCAGTTCGACGACGGGTGTGGTAGATGATGACCACCCAGATCAGGGATGTCCCAACTACACAGCACACCACAGCTATTATGACAATGCCCACAACTGTCCACTCATCCTCGACTGATCCTGGTCCACTCATTGCATTAATCCCCCCGCTGCCTTGTACCCCAGAATCACAGTTGGGATTTGGAAGAACCCCAAGATGAATGTTGCCCCTCTCCGTACCAAGAGCATTGGACATCTCACAAGTGTACTTTCCTGCGTCTGCTTCTGCAGCATCAACGATGATGAGGAGCTGGTTGGCTGCTGCAAAGAAGTGGCGCTCAGTCACCACCAAAGGGCTGTCATCTTTTGTCCAGTTCAGTCTTGGAGGTGGGCTGCCACCAGCGATGCACTGGAGGACAGCAGTCTCTCCCTTGGCCACAGTACGATCAATGAGGGGGCGCAAGAAATGGGGTGTCTCTGCAAGAGACAAGGCAGTAGTAAGACATTACCGGGTGAAAAGGTAAAGAACCGTCAACACAAACAGGCTGAATGATTACCAACTAGCTGAGAAGAAAAAAAGTGGAGCATCTCACCTAGAACGGTTAACGTAGCATTTGCTGAAATAGCTCCTGCGATGTTCTGAGCTGTGCAGCTATAGACGCCAATGTCTTCTGTCTTGACATCTGCGATGAAAAAGACATCATCCTCTGGCATGACGTGCATGCGACGTTCACGGGCAGCAGGAAAGTCGGTCCCTCCGTCTTTCTGCCAAGCAATCTGAGGGGACGGGTGCCCAACGGCGGCACATTCCAGCCGAGCCATCGCTCCAACCCGGATACTCAAGTCCATCGGCATCTTTGTAAAAGACGGAAGCACTGGGAAGAGTATAAAATTAAGTTCTTGAGCGTTACCCATTGAACATACTAGCATGCATTTATGGTTGATGTTTTACTAAACTTACTATGAACAGTGAGTCTGGCCTTGGTGGAATAGGAAGATCCAAAGTGGTTGGAGATGATGCACTGGTACTTCCCCTCACTGGAGAACTCTACGTTACGAAGCTGCAACGTGGTTGTATACTCTGTCACCTCTGTCTCACCTCCTGCACCTTCTTGCACCCGTAGGTGGGCCTGATTGTGGATCTCTGCATCATTCAGAACCTCATTATCTTTCTTCCAGGCAAAGGTCATGGGTGAGTCACTGGAGCTTGCGGCAGAGCACACAAATGTTACGTTGGAGTTTTTGAGGGCCGACTGGGTCTCGGGCTGCAGGGTGATCTGAGGCTTAGGGAAGTCATCTGGGTGTTTAACAAAAAGGAAAAACGTAGTGACTTTTACATTTCCAACGTGCTTTGTCGTCAGTCTTGGAAAAAAAAAACTAAATTTGGGTCAGTTTGTAAATGGAAAGCATGCCTTGGTGAAACAACTGACATTATAGCATGAGTGTCAAGGCGAATGCATCACTCACCGCACACAAACTCCTCCTGGCTGACAGAAAAGACACTCCTGCCCTTCAGCATCTGCGGGTGGGCGCAGCTGGCATTGACGCAGGGAAGGAAGGTTTGCTCTGCCACCCAGATGGGAAGCCACTTCAGCTGGCAGTCACACAAGAGGCTGGAGGTGTTCAGACGCCTGCCAGGGGGGAGAAAACAGAAAACCTTGTTTCCTCACACAGTTCAAGAAAGTAAAACTGCAGCCTCAGATACATACTTTCATTTCAAGATTTAAGCAAAATGTTCCAATCATGGAAAAGGCCAGGGAAACCCTGAACTCTTTATTAGCAATGAGGTGAGCCCTTTCCCAGTACACCATAATGACTTTCACCTGGTGAGTTTCTGCCTAAACATGGCCACACTTACAGCTCCTCTAGGTTCTTTATCTGAGAGAAGGCGTTTGCCTGGATGGACATGATGGCGTTGTTGCTCAGATCCCTGTGGAAAGACAGAAAAGGGCATCAGAAAAGACAGGGTCTTTGCAGAAGGAGTTCTGTAGACATCCAGTGTTTGAAGTAAGGACTTCAATCACGAGAACAAAAAGGTTTGGGCTCCACAACAATAAAACTCTGAGCTACAGATTGCTGAGTTAATCAAAAGAAGCCTTTGAGGTCTACTTGGAATCAAATGTAGTTGTTGCAGTCAAACACGCACATTCACACGCAGTTGTCGCCACTTGCCTTGATCGATATGGTTTGGCTCACACATAAAGATAATAATGACTACATTTTTTTTTCTGTGCTCCACATTAAAGAGGGGAATACAGTTTGGATGTCTAGCTCCAACAAACAAACCCTCATGTCTCACAATGATTCAGCCTGCTAGGTTTACAGTTTGGACTTCAGAAAACAAGCAATGAAATACGAGGCCGACTCACAGGTGCTGCAACGCGTCCAGGCCTGAGAAAGACTTCTTGGTCACAGAGCGGATCTGGTTACCCTGCAGGAACCTGGGAAGCAGAAACCCCTGTTTTAGACCTTGATTTTATTTTGTTCATGTGTTCCATCTGGACTAACGTTCCATCTAAACACTCACAATGTTTTCATTTTGTCCAGAGCAGAGAAAGGTCCGTTCATGTCTTCAATGGTCCAGGAGATTTCATTATCCTGGAGATCCCTTTTACAGGAAACAAAGACCAGATTAAAAAAAAAAAAAAAAAAACATCACCACCTAGTAAACAACTGCATTTGTAAAAATTTTGTTTGAAAGACAAAAACTTCAGAGGCAAAAAAATCTGTTATAGCAAATCTACACACCAGCTAAGTTTTGAATGCAAACATGGTAACGAACACTCGGCCCTCCTCTTGGGTATCTTCCCATGAGATGCTGTTGCCAAAACCGGAAACCCACATTGCCACAGTAATAGAGAGAGCACTGAACACCAATCACCGTTTTCTACATTCAAGCATCTTTGTTGTCCGTGACTTCAAATGGTGTTTTTCTTTTGGGGACTCTGGAAGTTTGTCCTAAAGTTGAAGTGGTAGCAGCCGGCTGTTTCTCCTTCTCTGATATTGAGCATAGAACCTATCACACCAGTGGTGTTCTGTTGCTTTATGAGTGCGTTACGAATGGGGGACCCAGAAATGTTCGGCAGTTCGGCGAGACAAGCAATAGGATTCTCCCATGGTTGCTTTCGGTCTAAAATGTGTTATTGGCGGAGGCTTTTAAACAAATGCAAGAAAACCACTTTTGTAAATTTTTCAGGTTTTAAGCTGCGATGGAGCCACAGCTGCCCTGGGGCGCACTGACAGAGGTGAGGCTGCCGAACACTGGCACCACCAGTCCCTCCGACCACCACCGGCAGGCAAGGTGGGTTAAGTGTCTTGCCCAAGGGCACAATGACAGCGACACTGAGCCGGGCTCGAACCTGCAACCTTCCGATAACGGGGCGAGCACTTAACTCCTGTGCCACCGCCATATATTACACCGATTTGCTGGCATGGTGTATCTTGTAAAAAAGGGCTTTTTCCATCCTAGGAAGTTACTTTCTGGTCTGTGGTCATGATGGAACACGCAGACAGTGTCATGTTAGTGGATTAGTGTTACCAAACGCATTATTGCTGAAGTGATTGGGGAGGGGTTGAATGCATTGGTAACACTTTACAAAATGGGGCCCTTAGTTATTTAGTGCATAATTAAGCATTAATAAACTATTAAATTAAGTATTAACAACAGCTCAAACATGGTCATTTCGTAAATCTACTGTTCGTTTAGTGAATGGGTTCCCTGGAAATACCAAGCAAACTTCCCATATTAAAATTTTGTTTTGCCATTTTTCCTAATAAACAAAACTTTTTCCACTAAGAAAGAAGAAAAAGAACGATTTTTTTCTCTTTTTTTTTTGCACGGCACCTTTTTAGATAACAATCACAAGGTGCTTCACAAGCACAATGAAAATGTCCAAAAAGATAAAACAAAAAGTCAAACATTTTAAAAGATAGAATAAAAATTAAGATAAAAAACCCAAAAGTTAAAATAAATACTACTTCAAAATATCCAGCACACAACCAAAACACTGTTTTGTATTTGAAACAACCAAAGGAACAGAAATGAGACCGAAAAAAAGTGCCACCATTTATCCTGCTGTTTCACTGAGATCACAGAAAGCCAAGAATTTCCCAGAGAAATTGTCTCCTTTGATGTTTTAGCTGATTTAATTCTTCTAAACTGTTATTTTCCTCCTCAGAGTGTTAGCGTATGGCTGATTGAAATCACTAAAGGGAGTTTAAGTGTGTTTGTAGAGCAAGAGCTGTGTGTGTGTGTGTGTGTGTGTGTGTGTGTGTGTGTGTGTGTGTGTGTGTGTGTGTGTGTGTGTGTGTGTGTGTGTGTGTGTGTGTGTGTGTGTGTGTGTGTGTGTGTGTGTGTGAGGGGGGTGTCAGGTTTGTAGCCCTGGAGCAATCCCAGTCCACCTCGGTGCACACCTGCCCCAGTGACCTCAACCAGCAAAGCCCACATTTGGTTCCAGTTTGTCCCAACCACGGGAAATGTTCCTGAGATTTTCTGTGGGAAGAGGGAGGATGGGGGGAAATGGTGTGTGGGAGACCAGTTTGGTATGGAATGGGGGGGGGGGGATTTTTAATGCCTGTGTTTGCAGACACCTCAACACAATGATCCATAAACACTCTCAAAACAAATCAGGCAGGATATTTCCACTCAAGGCGTTTACAATTGGTAGGTTCAGTGGGCAAACTGAGCAGCCAAAGCTTGTAGGTACAAAATACCCCCATCACCAACCTTTTCATTCTTAAACTTCATACACGCTGATGTTTTCCACTTTTAACAAATTAGGAATCTCTAATATTTTCACGATTAGAAAAAAACACAGCATGACTTTTGACTCCCCCAAAAGTTCGTCAAGTCTTCTAGTAGGATGTTGCACGAAACTTACAGCATCTGCAGGTTGTAGAGGCCGTGGAAAGCCCTGTCTGCAATGAAGCTCACATGGTTGTTTCCTATGTGGAGTTCATCCAGCAGGCTCAGACCAACAAAACTGGATTCCTCCAGTCTGGACAGATGATTTGAGGACAAGTTGCTGCAAGAAAGGGACAAAGAAATCAACAATGTACACAAGTTACACAATCAGGGAGTTTATATAAATACAAATAATAATTGGTTTTTGATTGATAACAATGATCAGCCTTAAGGAGATAACCTTGAGGTTTGTAAAACATTGCTGAAACACAAACTAAGGGACTGAAAAAGTAAACTAAGATGAGAACAAATCAGATTGTTGGGCCCATTCATGGCCCACTGGCAGTTTGTTTACTCCCAGGTTAACATGATAAGGCAGAAAAAAAAACACTCATCAAAAAGCCCAGTCTTTCTTTGAAAAACACACCACACGCCGTAAACACTGAGCTGTACACAGCCACAACAAAGGAAACTTAATCCGCATTCAAAGACAAAGTATGATGGAATGAGGGGGATCTATGGAGTTAGTGAAAAGTTGAAAACTGTAGAAGCTCTGTCTAAAGCCAGCATTTCACCAGGCTGAGACCTTAGGAGGTAAATTGTGAATGGTGTTGGTGAAGGAGTTTATAAAATGAGATGTCAGTAAAACGAATTAAGCTTATCATAGACAATCCATGCCACCCCACTCAAGACACTATACTGAGACGCAGTGTGTTTACATGCACACCTAGGTTGAACTAGGTCAAACTAAGGTAATAAACTGGGAGCCTTTATCCTAGTTTACATGTAAGTTAGAAAACCTAACTCTCAAGTTCGTTCTACTCCGGTACAGTAGGTGGCGACATGCACCCTTTTGTGTTGGCATTCTTACGGTTAGCTTATAGCAACACAAATAGTAAACGAACGTTGGCAGGAGTGAAGCAGACAGCAGGATATGCACAATGGCCAAAGAAATGGACAACAACAATGCTGCAGCACAGCTGCAGGAGCTTGAAAGCCAAGAAAATTAAAAGAATAGAAGCTTGGACTCACAGATTGCTGAGTTTCTGGCAGCAATCCCAGGCATCAGCTTGGATTCTGTTGATGGAGTTGTGTCCAAGGTGGAGCTGCTGTAGACTCTGGAGGCCGTACAGCCATCCCTTACTCACCTCCGTCAGGTTGTTATAGTCCAGCTGCCTGCAGAGAACACAAATACCAATGCTTTAACACTATAGCTGGGAATCAGACTGGCGTTTTCTGTGAACATAGTGAGCCTTACAGGACTTCTAAGTTGCCGAGGCCATAAAAAGCTCCGTCCATCAGGCGTTTCAGACCGTTTCTCTGCATCTTTAGGAGACGAAGAGCTGGCAGGTATTGAAACGTCAGACCCTCCACACGGCGAATCCGGTTTCTGCTCAGTTCTCTGAAACATCCGGTTTACAGCATTGTTGAAGTTAGAAAAATACAGACCCTTTTTACTTAGAACAAAATAATAATTAAAAAAACAACACAAAAGTAGAGCATACAGATGTTGAAGGTTAGGCAGCTGGAAGATCTTGGCTGAAATAGAGGAGAGGCGGTTGCGGTTGAGCCAAAGAACCTGCAGGGTGCTGGACAGGTTGGTGGACCAGCCATTCTCTAGTGAGGAGATTCGATTGTTGCTGAGGAACCTGAGTGATTTCAAAGGAGAAGAGTTTGTTTGAATGTGATATTTCTTCTGGCACCTGAACTACAAAAGCAAAAACCCGATTCTCACATGCTCCTCAGAGGCAGAGCGGGGAAGGAGCTGGCTTTTACGTCCACAATCTTGTTGTTGCTGAGGTCCAGCGTTTCCAGGGCGAAGAAGGGTCTGAGCTGCTCCTCGGAGATCCTGGTGATCCTGTTGTTTGCTCTGAAAACACAGACACCGTCGCTCCAATAAATTGCAAAAACACCAGATATTTGACTGGTGGCGCACAACAGTTTCATGTTCCCAGATACACAGACGGCAGAGTCCCTAAATTAGGCTGCGGCATGAAAAAAAAAGACAAACTCTCACGCGCTTGTAAAGCTAAAACTCACCACCCAACGAGAACTCACTTTTTTCCCTTCGTCTTGCTGTTGCTGCATGAATATTTCATAAACGCCAACAAATTGTTGGATATGAATATTGTCACTGCTTGTCACATCAGAAAACCAGCAGGTTTAGGGATGTGTTATTTTGTTTATAAGGTAATTACCAACAAGGTATTTAAAAAAGTAACCCACCAATTACTTGGCTGATGAATACCATTCCCTCAGTGAAAGCATGTCTCGGCAGAGGCCAGCAATTTCCTGAGCTGCACGCCTCCTAAATTGCAGTGCAGGGACTGCTCAGTTATAAACAGAGTCTTACAGTGCCCTCTTTGTGTACAGGGATCTAGCAGCAGAGAGAGTGCATGGGAGAGAGGGGGGTTTCCTTCAACACACCCGACTACAGGCCCCGTTTTCAGGATTCATTACATCGGTTACTCCTCCTCCTGATACACCTGACCGACCAGGGATTTTAGTTTAGTGGTACAACAGAAGAGTGTGTAGCCCTGTTGAAACTGGAGTTGTAGTAGTTAGTGCTCAGTTGTTGAAAGCTGTTCATCCTGATGAGCATTATGGGCCATTTTATAACATTTATGAACATAACTAAGAAAATCTTAAAAGCCCAGTTTGCTCAGATTTTAAATACACATGCATGAGTCTCTAGTATGAATGCCTTATAAGTTATTCTATGGGGGGGGGGGGGGGGGGGGGGTGTTCCAGTGCGCCTGTTTGATGGCGTAGAAGACAGCTGGAGGAGAAAGTGGCAGAATACGGCAGGATTTTGAGTATTATTTCCTGATATTTGTACATCTTGCTGCTGATTGGGTAGCAGCAATGCAACTGACTCGGTTTGCTTTGCATTGTTGACGCTTCATCTCCGCAAATAGCACAAGCCTGGAGGAGTTCTGCTGTGTGGTGGAGTTGCTAATGCTAACGGTTAGCATGTATTAGCTGAGACGTTCTCTGCTGTTTTCTGGACTCTAAACCAACAACAGCCTTCCCCGGTCGTGAGTCAAGATGGGTGAGTCCATGAATGTTCAGTGACAGTGTGACGTAGATCTGTCTGGATTTTCAGATCCTAGAGTTTCACTGTCTGTTTTCTATCAGAAGCTAATGCAGGAGATTGGTGTAGGAGACTATTTTCACATTCAGCCTGTCTGAAAAACTCACAGTAACCAATCATTTTCCAAATTATTAAGTAAAAAATTGGTTTCTTGGTTAACTTGCTCTTTAAATTAAAAAATAAAATGGAACTGGGATTATTTTGTTTCTTGATGTTTCACCTCTCAACCAAGAGATTTCTTTCCTTCTGAATAACGGGGGGAATTAGCTAATAACACAAATCAGACCAGGTATAGTTACAGCTAGCTTCCACATCTACATTCTGCAGGTGTTTGGTTATGGAAAGGATCAGAATTTTCTGGTCAATATGGAGCCCAAGTCTCCTCCCCTTACGGTTGGCTCACGGGTGCCCTGAACTTGAATGTAAATGAATGGGACTATAACGGTAATTTTGCCTTTTGCCCTGAATCACACATCTGTTGTACTTCAATTTAAATGAAAAGTAATGATGTGTGTTTCCACCATGACTTTCATGATCCCATTTACCTTACCCCAGAACCTTATTAAATCCAGTTTGTCTTCAGAAAAGTTTATTTTTTCTGCTTTTATTTTTCCAGAATTCTAAATGATAAAAGCAGAAAAACATATGTAAAAAGAGTTAATAGGGTTCTTTAATCCATTTTTCTTCTTCCGGCTCTTGGAGAGTACATACGCTTTTTTCTCCTCTCCCTCCCTCCTCATCCCAAGGCTCTTTGTCATGTCTTTGTGTGCACGGCGCTTTCGGCATTTTTTTCTGGAAACTGGAAATTATTAAAAATGGATCTGGTCAGTTGATCTCTCAATGCGATTGACAACATTTTTTCAACGATGAGAATGGGAGAAGGGGCTCCCGGATGCCCCTCTGGGACAGAGCCAGCTGGGTATATCATGGACTCCTGGAAACAGTGGAACCTGATATGCCTCTCTCAACTGTCTGTCGAGGATTCTGAAGATGTTTGGATATTCGTCGTTTTGGTGTCAGGATTCCTGCTGTTTGGCCTGAGCAGTTACCTGGCTTAACGGAAAATTAACGATCTTTGAGGAATATTGGCTCAATCCCGGAGCTCAGGGATGGAATGCATCGTGCTGTGAATGCACAAACCCATATAATTGTCGAAATGAGTCGTAAGCTTGGAACTTTGGCTGAGATTCAGGCTCTGGCACAGAAGGTGGATTCCATCAAGGAGCAAGTTGACGGATCAGCACGGATTGGGATAGATTAATTACGCCATTATTGGATCTAGAGGGGTTGACGACCAACAGAACACCAAGGCAGAGAGGAAATTATCTCTGTCTGTCCCCAAATAATTCTTATCTGAATCTGGTGCCCTTGGAGCCTGTGAGGCTGAAGTGTAAACTCCCCTCAAAAGAAATGTGGAATGCTGCCGTCAATATGGAAACTCTTTCACCCTATCGCAGCCTGGGTGAGACTGCGACCGGTGAAGGCCGTGGAACGACTGTATCTAGGAGTCAATGTGCCCTCTAACCCATTATCTCCCTCCCCTGTCCAAACGGAGGCGATGAGCGCTGCTCCATGCGGCTGCACGCACTGAAGTGAGGAGAGTCCCAACCCTACCTCCCCACCTAGTGGACACTTATGTTGTGTAATGTCTGAAGTCTGTGTGTATATCTGTCTGAGGTGTTTTTTTTTTTTTTTTTTTTTTTTTTTGCATAGCAAAGCTACCCTCTCTGTTGAGGGTAACTCTGAAGTACCTTTTTTTCTCTCCCCGACTCTATCCTTATATTAACCCTCTTGATCTATTAAGGTAGGGCGACTCGGGTTGCGAATGACCACAGTCACCAATTCTTGTCATGTGTCTATGTATGTATGTATGTATGTCTGATCTCAGAATTGTGTGTACTGAAACTCTAATTTCCCTCTGGGATTAATTAAGTATTTTAGAATTGAATTGAATTTCCTTAGTCTGATCTGACCTTTCACCTGTTGGAACTGTGTGCACACACCAACCTTTTTATCACACAGCCTTAATGTGTGTGCCTAGGTTTCCATAGAAACAACCACTGACATCCAGTAGGCATGTGTAAATAAAGAAGATTACAGTAAGCCTGGACTAACTTGGATAACTTTATCTGCCTCAGACGTAGACATGCTTTTGGGCATCACCTTTGGTAGGGCTGCAACAACGAATCGATGAATTCGATGAAAATCGATTACTAAAAGCGTTGGCAACGAATTGCGTCATCGATTCGTTGTGTCGCACAACTCTTCCAAAAGCGCCCCCCCCTTCCTGCCCACCGTTGCGCGCAGACCAGAGCAAGTCAGATCAGCGCGAGGGAGAGCCGCAGATCAGCGCGAGGGAGAGCCGGTACAGGCAGATCAGCGCGAGGGAGAGCCGGCAGACTTGCGCTGCTGAGAACCGGTTCCGCATTGTTGCACAGCGATCCAGGCAGCTGCTTCCAGCGCACGGTCCATTCTCAAAGTGGCGCAACCAAAAAACTATAATTAGCACACGATCGTTCTTGTCTGCACATGTTCTCTATTTTCTGTCTTATTTGTGCCTGAAGCGCTCTGCTGCGGAGCTCATCACCTGTGCTGTGGTGATTTCACCTCACGCAGCATCGAAAACGCGCTCTCCGCTTTGCGGTCAGGAGATCTCTTTGATCTGCTCAAAAGTAACTGATGAGGTGAAAAAGTAAGAATCCAGGCAACAGATTTTCTGGAGAATTATGAGGAGATGCAGGAAGATGAGAGACAGACAGGACAGGAAAATAGTTAAATAAAAACAAGAAAACAAAGTAAAATGTAGGTAGATTTATCTCCACTACACGTTTTTACCAGTAAAAAACAATAAGTTATACACATGTCATAGTTATACATCTGATACAATTCAGATCACCTTCAAAACTCAGTCACACACCCAGGGCCGTTTCAAGACATTTTGGGGGCCAAGGCAAAATGTCTTTCCCCCCCCCCATAACTGGGCTCCCCAGAAGCCTCTGTGTAATTCATACCCTCTCCAGTAGTGTTAGTTATATGGTGTTTGTAAAAGCCCCTCAGACATTACTGACATGTTCTAATATATCAGATGAAAAACTAAATTATCAGACATGCTGTCTCATCAGCTTCTTTTCTAAACTTGCAAAAAGTAACAAAACCATTTGAAAGCCACTATTTGTGGATTCTCTGAAAGTTTCCATGGAGTGTGTGACAACTTATTTTATCATTGATCCTATCGTCTAATCTCACAGCTGAAACAAGCATCCTTAATAATCTGTGCACAGGAAGCTTACCGATGCTGTAGTAAAACAAAAGGTATAATAATTTATTATTAATAAAACCTTGTTGCAGCACTAAAGCATAAAAATGAGATTTTGCATTAAATATGCAAACTATTTACATATGAATTGTTTTAGAGCCCTTTTATTGGCAGAATCTGATATTAATTTAGTTCTTACAAAAAATGGGTCCCAACATGGTTTGTGTGGTGTTGCCATAGTGTGACGTCATAGGCACAGATCCCCTGTCCTCTTGTTTGGAAATGGAAATATGGTCACCCTATATTAAACAAACTGTCCACCCGGGCTTTTGCGCTGCACAGAGACGCTTTGCTGCCTATGACTTCGAATGTCAGTTGAGAGTCAGTCTCATGCAGACTGACCAATGAAGAGAGGGCCTCAAGTTAAGACCCTCTCCTCATTGGTCAGTCCACACGAGGTGGGTCAAAGGTTACTCTGGGCGGGTTACGTGTTGTCAGGCATTCAAGTATTGAGTATATTTACTGCATATTACAGTAAAATATTCTGTATGTGACCACATTATGGTGATCCTCGGGTCGTGATGATGGAGCCCTTGAATATTGTTGCCCAGGGTACAACAAAGTGTTAATCTGGCCCTGGTTCCGCCGTCACATTCCCGCAGAAACTGGTTGATCACACCGGGGCCAGACTACTAGCATGTGGTTTTACAACCACAATGTCCTCGGAAGCAAAAACGCTTTTAAAAGGGAGGGAGGAGTCCTAACTGTTGCTGCAGGCGTGTTGTGTGAGAGTGCAGTTATATACTGGTTAATATATTTTTGGGTTCAGTTGCTTTCATGTGGCCTAATGTGAGTCTATTTGGGATCATTGGAATGATCAGCAGCATTTCTTGATGTGACTTTATGGCAGTTGCCCAGGGCATCATTGCAAGGAGAATGGCATTCATTTACTTTTGTTTTATTTGGTATTTTTTCAGTCATTTTTGGAAATAGTGACCAATTTTGATTAATTCACAGCCTATGTTTAATTACATTTAAAATAAATGTCAACAGATGAGATCAAACAAAACAGATGAGAATTGCCCTTAAGCTGTTTAACTTGGACCAAGCATTTTAGGTCACAGATAGATGTAGCTTAGGGTCTCTGTCTATACACCTTATAAGACAATTTAGGTGATGGCATGTTGTTTTTCTGCTATTGAACTGTTTTCTAATAATGTTGTGTTAAATAAAGTGAAGGAAGGAGAGAAATAACGTTTCCCTAGCAGTTTTTAAAAATTTCCCCATGTAATCCGATTAATCGATTAATCGTGTCGAGACCCCATCCGATTAATCGATTATCCAAATAATCGTTTGTTGCAGCCCTAACCTTTGGCTTACATCATTTAAGTAAAATAGGTCTACACTTGCTTTTAGCTAATCTTCAGACTAAAAAATGGTGCAGGCAGCCCTTTGTGTTTAGAAATGTATAGAGGCATCTCTGCACCACCACCTTTAGTCCCAAACAAAAGTGCTGACACCACTTTTATCTCAGTTTCATGTTCCCCTTTGGAGAAGGCAGAACCAGTCGGACTCGTTTTATTCAAGGGAGAAATAAAATCACAGAAGAAGAGGCTCTCTTCATGATGAAGGCATCCATCTGCATTAATTTTAACAACAAACTCTCTAGTACGAAAGTAAATATTCCTGGTGTATAATTACCAGGACATTATGGGCTTTTCTATGGGTTTTTGTTCACAGTGTAAATATGTGGTTCCTTGCCTCGTGAATACTACAGTACTATGTTGTCAAACTTTCAAACCCTTGGAAATATCAAACTTAAATTCAGCGTTTTATAAATAATTACATATATTTAAATATTTAGGTCCACTGAAGAAAATGAGCTTAGTTTCATTCACTGATGGCTGACGACTTTGCATAAAGCTCCACTGAAGCTACAGAGTCATGATGTCATCAAGCACAGCAGCTCTTACAACCAAGAAAAGGAAAAATGCTCATTCTCAAAAATGTAACAAGAGATTAAAAAAAATGAAGCTGACATGCCTGGCGCTGCAGTCTGCTTCCAGCAAGTTTCCTGCATGTTTTAGATCACGAACACAGCTAATGTGTTTAATGTAGTGGTGAATCACTCCTGTAGACAGTAAGGAAGGCTGGGAGATGTTTCAACTGTTAGATTAAGGTGTTAAAAGATGAATGCACAGCGAGGAGATGTGGTTTTGGTTTTAAAAGCCCAAGTTTAAATAGTCCAAAGTTGATGCCAAAGCCATTTCAAACAAGCTGTTGTCATCTTAGTTTCGCTTGGCTGCAGTAACATCCTGCCCCCCCACCAAACGCTGTGATTGGCCCACCAAACTGACAGAACGCTGTGATTGGCCCACCAAACTGACAGAGTGCTGTGACTGGCCCACCAAACTGACAGAGTGCTGTGATTGGCCCACCAAACTGACAGAGTGCTGTGATTGGCCCACCAAACTGACAGAGTGCTGTGATTGGCCAGTCACCAGGCTGGCCGGGCCTGCATTGGGTCCAGTGGAGTGTGGCTGTACCCGACATGCAGAGCAAAATAATTTTGGTTCCACTTCCATCTAATTTTAAATTAATTGGGGTGCATTGCTATATACTTGCAATATAAATTTGAGAAAAAGTTGCCTTGCCTTAGCCACACACACATTTGATTATTCTAAAATGGTTTATTAACCTGAAATTTCCGAATTCACCGATCCGGACTGAAGCCATTTTAGTGAGAGGTGGGAGTAACGACAGAAGAAGTTCAGTGGTCCTATATTTTCCTTTTCCTATATCCACCGTGAACAAACATCTGCACCAACATAGAGGTTGTAGTGGAATGTTGTTATATTAGTTTATGAGCACAGATCCGACACTTTTGTTTCCAGTCTGAATCTCCCACTCCTACAGCTACATCTCAAGAAGAAATGGGATGCCCTTTCTTCTTGGTGTGAACAAACCAAAGGCTGAAGTATCCAAACATCAGCCCTGGCGCTTCACACACAAACAAAAGAACCTTCTACTGCACACACTTTAAATGAGTTTAAGATGAGCAACAAGATAAGCGTAGGTCAAGGTGAACTATTATCCAACACCAGTTTTTGGTGTGCTAATGCAGGTGCGAGCACATATGCTGGCTTGTTTTTCCTACGAGTACCTCTCAGAAGCTTCCACCAGCATGAATAGTTTCACACAACCTGGTACCTGCCAGCTCCCTCGCCATAACTCCAGATTATTAGTATTAAAATTGTCAAAGTGTGTAAAATTCTAAAAGTCTTCACACATTTTCAGCAGAATCATGTCCACCGACCGGCAAATTTTATTAGAGCAAAATCCTCGAATAAAATGTAGTTTTTTTCTTCTCTAGAACTGTCTCACTTTCAGTGTGTGTGTGTGTGTGTGTGTGTGTGTGTGGGCAGTATTTTCTACTGGAAAAAGGACAGAGTAGTTAGATGTAATCTGAATACTCTCTCTTCTGTGGCGCCTGTAATGAAAAACAGCATTGCACTTTTTGTTGTTTTTTTCTGGTCAGACGCCAAAATAAAACCTAACACATATCTTTGCACATGAGGCTCATCATGTCGACGCTTTTGCCGCCAACATTCTACCCCAACATGTAAAAAAACATTCAGCAGACTAAATCCTAAATGGTCAGAGTTGGTAAATAAACCGATGACTGCAAATTTGGGGTTCGCACCACCTTCACAGGAAGTAAAACTGAACATCTGAAAGCAACCAAACTTGATCAAACTAATGTTCTGGTGGAAGACTCCATGTTGCATGCATTTACAACGTAGATGCAACAGCAACTCCTGCCGAAGTTTCTGTTTCTGCGGTAATCCCAGCTCCTCCTTTTACCTAATCAAACCTGGGATCTCCATGGTCATTTGTTAAGCCCTGGAACACAGGCGGGGGGGATTAAGTGGTGGAAGGGTTTACCCCCTCCATAAATTCCTGGGAAATTGTTCAATTAATTAAGATGATCACGACTCAATTACTACCAGCTGCAGGGTTATTGCCATTTGTTTTTACTCTGAGCTGCGAGGTCAAAGAAGTCGAGGAGAGCTGCCGCTATGTCTGACTGGCTGTTTGAATAAGTGGCATTTGATACCCGGAGGGCCTTTTTTTCTTTACAATCCTCCAAACTTGGAGAAACTGAAGAAGGGAGAGAAATTCTGGAAAAATGTTCCACTGTAGGAAAAAATACGGCACAGCCTGATGTGTGTGTGTGTGTGTGTGTGTGTGTGTGTGTGTGTGTGTGTGTGTGTGTGTGTGTGTGTGTGTGTGTGTGTGTGTGCGCGCGGGGCGGAGAGAGAACCAAAGATAGATGTTGACTTTTGACAGATTTGAGAATCTTGTAGTTTAAAAATAGGATTTTAAAACAAAAGTAAAAGGACAATTCAGCTACTTTCACATGATGACTCCAGTGTTATGAAAAAGCATTGTTTGTATTATGGAGAATGTTGGTGATTGCTGTGCATTTATTATGATACTTAATATTAAATAGCCTAACCAGGGTGTCCCAGAATACGCTGTTAATGGGAGGATTTATCAACCTTCATCACCACAGCACAGCCGATGCAGCTCAGAGCTGGGACCACAAGGAAGTAAAACCCAAAACACATCTGGACAGAGGTCGTTCCAGACAGGACCAGAACAAAACACGGAGCTCACTCCTAAATGACCGGCAGCATCACAGAAGTTACTAAAGACCAAGTTCACTCACTCTTTCCAGACATTTGCTGTATTCTCTAGTATTAATGAATGCCTTATCAGTCAATCTTTGTGGGGAAAAAAGCTCTCATGCTCTGGCTTCAACAAATAGAAGTTAGCCGGAGGAGAGGGCAACAGACAACAGCAGAATTAGGAGTCTTACTCATTATTATTTCCTGATATTTGGACATCTCTCCTCTGATTGGCTAACAGCAACACAACTTGACCACTGACTATGTTTGCTCTGCAACGTTGATGTTTTATCTCCACAAATAACATAAGCTTGAAGGAGTTCTGCCGAGTTGTGGAGTTGCTAATGCTAATGATTAGCTTCTGCTAGCTGAGATGTGCTCTGCTCTCTCCTAGATGCTAAAACAACAACACCCAAGAGTCGCTGAATGCTATTTTTCAGCGTGACGTCTGTCAGGCTTTTCTTATTCTAGAGTTTCACTATTTTCTATGAGAAGCTAATGCAAGGAATGGGGTAGATGTTCAGCTTGCATGTTAAACTCAGAATGACTGATTGTATTTAAAAAAATAAAGACGGTTTCTCAGTGAACTTATTTAATGCCCAGATTTAAATAGATCCAGTCTGGGTCTCTCTTAGCTATACGTGTCTTTTCTATACTTTCAAATGAACAAGAGACTGGATTTTGCAGCAGCAATATAGACGTGTAATCTTAAAAGGTGTAAAAAATGAAGTCACATTGACCTGTTTTATGATACACAACGTAATACATGTGACAGCCCCTTCTAGTGGACAACTTTTGTTTCTGCGCATACCTGTAGCTATCGTCCATTCATCGTTATCGAGGTGAAATCCTCAATATATCGTGATACAAATTTTAGGCCATATCACCCAGCCCTATCCTGTAGCATTTGGCATAGCTAAAGGACTCAATTTGAAAGATAAAATCCAGGAACCTGGTGGGCCTTGGAGGACAGGAACACACGATAACAAACTACTCTGCTGACATATGTAACACAAGCATTCATCAGCTTTAAAGGTGCGCTTAACCAAAAAGCCTTTTTTAATGATTATTTCTGATTTTAATCAGTCACTCTGAGTTTTTATGCAGGCTGAACATAGAAAATAGTGAAACCCTAGGATGTGAAAAGCCTGACAGATCTATGACACACACATTAACATTCATGGACTCACCCATCTTGGCATGTGACGTGGAAGATAGGGCTATGCAATCTGACGATATAAGATCATTAGGATTATAATGTGATGACGATCTAGCAAAGCTCGGAGATCGTAGAACGTCTATTTGCATGCAATCACCCGTCTATGCTATTATTTCTGGACGCGTCTACTGGCACACAACATTTGTTGTTTTTCTCTCAGCCAAGTCACACCATTTGCTAGTCTTCTTCTGTTGGCAAGTCAGACACACCGATGAACTAATCAGAACAGGACTTAGGCAGCATGTTGCTTTTTTAACTGGGGTGCTCAGTAAAGCTGAAGAAAATGATATAATAAACGATACATTAAGATGCGGACATAAATGAATATGAACCGTTGATGAAGCCCACCATAATCGATTAGCGCTAGCAGCTAGCTGCTAACTTGCTCCGTCCCTAAGCGGTCGTTTAGTGTATTCTCAAGTGTCTGCTAAATCAGGAAACCTCTGGGTCATTGTTCTGCAGTAAACTTTGTATTTGGCTTCACGGTTTTTATCATTTGGGACGTTCATTTGTGTTTGGGCGAGCATTTTCACCTTGGCTGCTGACCGGAGTTCTGTTTATCTCTGTGTGGATAGACGGGCCAAACCCCTCTTCCATGTAGTCAGGAAACAAAACAGAGAGCGGTAAGGCCCAAATAGCAGGAGTGTAATCCTCTGAGTAGAGTATGCAAATTACATCATGAATTTAGCTTAACATGATAAAAAAAAATTCTCTGGACAAGAAATCATTACTGGTAATTTTATGAATGATAGGATACCCCTAGGGGAAGGCTTTGTTGGTTAAGCGTCCAAGAAACAGCAGAACGCGTCTTAACAAATAGAAGCTAATCATTAGCATTAGCAACTCCACCACACAGCAGAACTCCTACAGGCTTATGTTATTTGTAGAGATAAACCATCAACACTGCAAAGCAACAGATTAAGTGTTAGAGTCACGTTGCTGTTAGCCAGTTAGCTGCGATATGTCCAATAATCAGAAAATAAGACTCCGAACTCTGCCGTCTGAAGCTCAACCCAAGTACGACTTACAAGGCATTCACTCATACTATAGACCACAGCGTGAGTAAAGTATTACTTTAAAACCTCTCCTCGACTCCCAACATTGCTGTGCTATATTTCCTGAGTTCTACAGCCTTACAGATAAATGAGTTTTTAATAGTTAAGTTTCATCGAGGGATTGGATAGCTCCACACAATAAAACACAGGGATGAAAAATGTTATCAAATCCATCCTAAGAAAAAAGGGAATCTAGTCTTTTACAGGGATAGGAGCAAATCAAATTCAGGTTATGCATTTAGAGCCAAATCACAACAAGAGTCGTCTCAAGACACTTCACAAAGTAAACATTCCAATTGAGTTGAGTTCATTATACCAATGAGTTCAAAGTTTCCTATGTAAGGAGACCCAGCAGACTGCATCGAGTCACTGACTTGTGTCAGAAACTTAATAGCAATCCTCATATTGAGCAAGCATGCAGCGGGGGTGGAGAGGAAAACTCCCTTTTAACAGAAACCTGGCTCAGTATAAGCAGCCATCCTGCTCGTGTTGCCCTACTAATAAGAATTGTAATGCTAGAGGTGACACTTTTTCCTAAAGCTCCTAACAAATTGTTGATTGACTGAGGAGTGCGCACCCCGCGGCTCTCACTGACACTCGTGTCGAGGCTTGATGAAGAATACGCCCATCTGGCCGAGAGTCAGGCACATTCTTCCACAGCAACTTCACACTGGGTAGTTTTCAGAGATGTGCCGCAGACCAAATAAAAATAGTTGAGGTTTAACACACTAATATTTGGTGTTGGTCAGAAAGCACGTCTTGCAAAACAAGATTCCAGGAGATAATTAGCTCAGAGTCTGCAAGGGATGAAGGTTTTCTTCTTGAGTTTTTGATGAGAGACGAAAACGTTCCTTTTCATGCTTCAGCATTAATATCAGCTTATGTCAAGACTGACCAATAGAACCGTAAGGAACAAATGGCTTGACATACTGCCCACCAGAGATGGGAACATAAAATAATCTAATCCTACATTTTCAGTCTCAAACCACTACTTCCAGTTGAAAAACACTGCAACAGCACCATCAGCACCAAATAAGACCTTCCCATTTCTGTTGATGAGTTCCAACACTTGACTAGTGGTTAAAGGATCAGCCTCCGGTCTAGGCTGAGATAATAAGTGTGAGGAAAGTGAGTACTTACAGAAAGAGTGCTGTGATGTTTGAAGCACTGGGACTCAGATCCGGTATCATCTCCAGTTCATTGTGATTTAAATTTCTTTACAAGAAACAGAAATCAATACAACAATAATCAGTTCCGTGCAAAACAACACTGAATGAACCATGAAAAAAGCACACTTACATTTCTCTCAGATGATGTAGCTGATGAAACAAATTCTTATCAAGTGTCTGCAATTTGTTGAGACTCAGGTCTCTGTGAAAGTAAGGAAAAGTTACGTGTTGCATTCTTCTAAAATACTTCCATCTTTAATTTGATTTGAGAAGTTCTTCCTGTGAAGACTTGAAGTAGATCAAGGACACAATAATCACTGTGTGGGTAGGAGGAATGTTTCAGAACGTACGGTCAGGAAACAACACCGTTGGTGAAACGGAGAGAAGTCACAAGGAAGGAATGTTGAGATTGAAGTAGAAATGTGAATGAGACAGTTCCACACAAAAAAGTCTAATATGGGCTTTTTTGATGATTAGTTGGATGAAGAGACCTCCATTATCCTCCAGAACCTGATCCCAGAGGGCGCTGTCAACATTAGAACTCAAAAAACTTTCTTCAATCCTTCAGAATAAAAGTCTCTAACATACACCTGAACCTCTAAGCACCCGAAGCCTATTAAACTGAGCTCTACAGAAATGCAATGAATAATACATGCTTTTCATAAGCTTTAGATATTTTGAAGTATGCTATTAAAGGTGTGGTTGACTGAATTCGGAATATAATCTGTCAAGTTTTTTCATGCAGGCTAAACATGAAAATCTACACCTATCTCCTGCATTAGGTTCTGATAGAAAGTAAACGGTGAAAATCTAGGATTCTGACAGATCTACGTCACATTATGAATTGCCATTCATGGACTCACTAATCTTGACACACAATGGGAAAGGCTGTTGTTGTTTAAACGTCTGGTAACCAGCAGACGTCTAGGCTAGTTTAAGCTAACCTTTAGCATCAGCAACTTCACCTCATTAAAAAAGTCCTTCATGCTTGTGTTCTTTGTGGAGATAAAACATCCACGTTGCAAGGCAATGGTAGTGTCGTGTTGCTGTTATCCAATCTGGGGCGAGATGTTCAAATATCAGCAAATAAGGCACAAAATCTGCAGCCTGAAGCTCAGCTGTGATGTCGCAGACTTGTACCTGCTGAGCCAGGGGTGTAGGCCTTTTTGTGCCCTGAGTACTGTCTGCAAGGCATTCATTCCTACTAATGACCACTGCAAATGTATTCATTAAACAAGTAATCCACACTTTTAAGTGTGTGTTGGAAACGTTTATCTCTGATCAGTCATTCTGTCTTGCCCAAGATGCCAAAAAGGGGTTAAAGCCCGGGCCACACAGTGTGTTCTTTAGCCATCCTAGACAAATCTTTCATCAAGAACAGAATCATGACAAAAACTGGTGAACGTGAGGGTGATTTGCAAGTCGGTGGCAAGCACCGATCTGCCCCCTCACTATCCTCTGTGTGGCTGCTTTGCATTTCTGAAGCAAAGTAATTTAATGACCCAAAATTAATTCACTTGCACAAATCTTTCAGTAATAAAATACAACTGAACTCTTTCAGTAACGATAGAGAATCAAAATACTGCAGACAAAAAACAAAACCCTAAATGAATGAATTAATGGAAAAGACAGGTCTGTACCAGAGGAAGTGATGTCGTTAAAGGGTAGAAATGAACTTTTATTCTAAAGAAGAATCTTTAATCTCTTGTTTTTATTTAATTTATTGATTATTTAACATTTTGCATTCAATAGAGTCCAGTTAAGTTACAGTTTGGCTCCAAACATCATCAAAGCTAGTACCGAGGGACAGACAGCTTGTTTAGGTCGTTAAGGATTAAAATCTGTTTATTACACAAGTCCAAACTCACTCAGACAAAACAAAGTTATAGGAAACAACTATAAAAAATGAACAGAAATCAGCTGCTGCTGTAATCTTTTACAGACTAATTTATGTGAGCTATGACTGGATTCGTCCAACTAAAAGCAGCAGAGAGGAGAGAGTGAGTTACACACGGAGAGACACCAACACAGGCAGGAGAAACTTTTTGACACAACACCGGGCTAACTTGTGCACTATTTCATGTGCTTATTACACACATATAGAAATTGCATCTATGTGCTACTCATAAATGGTCCAGGTTCTGCATCTCTTTCTGTCAGGTCCCACCTTTTATTTTCCTCATTACTATGTTTTAATCCTTCATAAAATAGATTTGGAACTTTTTTTAATTGATCCAGAGTTGTCTTTGCATCACGATGCATACAAAACAACATAACCCTGATCACTAGATGCATATGTGCTTCTTTATTGTTTGAATATTGCTCAGTCAGTTCTGCTCTGGCTTTGGTATTGTCTCAGCCCCACTTTGGATCTTGGCTTAACCTGACAG
This sequence comes from Nothobranchius furzeri, assembly GCF_043380555.1. Lineage (NCBI taxonomy): Eukaryota > Metazoa > Chordata > Actinopteri > Cyprinodontiformes > Nothobranchiidae > Nothobranchius > Nothobranchius furzeri. The sequence goes on along the minus strand of NC_091741.1, from coordinate 62,306,376 downwards.
ATCCAGCTCGCTGGGTTGTTTTACACAGAGTTGGCTGCAGCTTACAGTGTGTGTGTGTGTGTGTGTGTGTGTGTGTGTGTGTGTGTGTGTGTGTGTGTGTGTGTGTGTGTGTGTGTGTGTGTGTGTGTGTGTGTGTGTGTGTGTGCTTGTGGACTTGTGTTGGCTGCCTGTTTTTGAAAATGAGCCTGAAACCCTGCTCAAGCAAGAGGTCTGGCACGCGGAGCCTCATGCACCATAAAGCATCGGAGTTACTGACGCTGCTGTGCACGATCAGCGCTGTGGTGCCAGACACTTTTTTCTTTTACACCTCCCCCTCCTTCTTACCTCCCTCATCTGGAATCCATCAAAGAACTCAGAAATGGGGTGTGTGTGTGTGTGTGGGGGGGGGGGGGGGGATGCGCGACTAACAACTAGTAATGTATTCACAATTACGGGAAAAAAGCAAGAGAGGAGCCTTTCAAACATCTGAGACACCCCTGCAGAATTTCTTTTCCCCGTTTTTGTTCTTTAGCAGAAACTTTCAGGAACTCATCAACCAGCCTTTTTCTTGCTTCTTGCTCTTTATTCTGTTTTTCTGTAGTGATGAGAGGTTTAACTGGAGTGTTGGGAGCTATGTGGGAAAGGTGTCCTATCAGACTCCTGAGATAAACTTTGAGTAGACCCTACACTTCCATTTCCTTCACAAAGCAGCCTCTGAGAGGAGCAAGATAACACATAGTGCTGTGTGCAGGCTGCGACCTGCATCTGCTGCTTTGGTGAAAACACACCACACAGTTCTCTTATCAGGCACTAAAAAGTGAATGAATAAGCCACTCCTAAAGCCAGGAGAGCTGTCAGTAACGTTCACACTAAAACACAGGAGATTTATTAAAATATGTCAGTAAAACTAAACTAACTGTCCAAAGGAATTAAAAAAAAAACTTCTGTAGGTATGACCAAAAGTGTGGTACTGTCATGCTTTACTATTATGATTTAATAACAACATGCATTTTAGAGGGTTGAAATGATCATTTAAGCTTTTTTAGCTCTGGCGTTAGCTTGAGTGGCTAATTAAAACTGTAGCTAAAGTTAACTAGATATTGGGGCGACGGTGGCACAGGAGTTAAGTGCTCGCCCCGTAATAGGAAGGTTGCAGGTTCGAGTCCCGCTCAGTCTGTCGCTGTCGTTGTGTCCTTGGGCAAGACACTTAACCCACGTTGCCTGCTGGTGGTGGTCGGAGGGACCGGTGGCGCCAGTGCTCGGCAGCCTCGCCTCTGTCAGTGTGCCCCAGGGCAGCTGTTGCTACATCGTAGCTCATCCCCACCAGTGTGTGAATGTGTGTGTGAATGGGTGAATGACTGATTGTGTTGTAAAGCGCCTTGGGGGGTTCCAGGACTCTAGAAGGCGCTATATCAAATACAGGCCATTTACCATTTTACCATTGCAAATAAATAAGTAACTTTTCATATATTTATCATTTATCGTATCTTTTTGGCAAAACTTAATATATTTGTGAATATTTACATAAATAAACTAAGTCAGCTATGTGACCTCAGGTCAGATATTTCAGCTGTTAGACTAATGGGCCATTCCCATCTGTACCGGGTCGGCCCGGGCCGGGTAGCACATATCTGGGTGGCCTGGTATTTTTCCGGGCCAACCAAGGCTCATTCTCAGCCCTCTTCTCGAGGGGGTCTGCTTCAGGCCGACCAGGGCCAACACACCCACTGCTGACAGCAAATTCACACCTTCCATTAGAGCAAGCCTCTGATTGGTGGGTAGAATCAGCCCACATGGGCTTAAGGCAAGGATGTGTGGAATCAACCGGGCCAGGCTGGGGCCGACTGGGGCTACCTGGCCCGGGCCGACCCGGTACAGATGGGAATGGCCCATAAGGTGTTACAAAGACAAATGCACAGCGAGGTTTTGGTTCTACAAATGGACACTAGAGGGTGCTAAAAGCAATCCAAAACTGCCTAGTTCACCTTTAATTACATTTTGGTTCAAATTAAAATATAATTATGTTAACTAAGTCAGCGGTGTCCAAAGTTTTCAAGGCATTGGCTAACATCGCCAAGTTAAAGAGACAATGTGTAATTTTTACCATTAATCTCAGGAAATGTCCATCAAAATGTTGTTAAAAATGAATGAAATGATTCCCAGTTGTTGAAAATTATTGGCGGCTTTCTAACATATAACCATAAAAATCAGGTCTAAAATACATGGGAGTGGGTCTAAGTCTCTGGGCGACGCCATGTTTCTACGGGAACCTGTGAGGACAAAATGCAAAACTTTCACCATTAATAAATGCTATTGTTTATTTTATTTTTCCTCTCCGCTCGTTGCCAGTGATGAAAGGGAGTGTGATATGCTTGTCATTTTGATGGAGGTTGTGCTCCCAGGGATTTTTGACCCTAATGGCCATCCGTTGGTAAGGTCTTACTCAAACACAAAAATATTGCTAGCTTGCAATGATTTAGGTAAGTACTGCCCCCTTTTAACAGGAAAAACACACACTGTCACTTTAAATGCACTCATGGGTCAAACTTTTAAAAATTTAAATGGCAAAATGTAAAACATTGTTACTGTGACATGTCTTCCTGTGTAACACTCATTGTTATTGTATGAATATTTGGGTTTTTGATCAAAAATATCTGTAAATATGGGAGTTAAAAAGGATCTAGTATTTTTTTAAAGCACCACATTTTCTGGATTATGGGTCAGTTTTTTTCTATCCTTTTGGTCTTTTGAGATCATTTTCAGCAACAGGAAAAGGTTCTTGGTTTCTATAAGTAGTCAGGGTTGAAATGACGGATATTTATTTTTCTGTTGCTGACACTGATTCCGACATGTACGAGAAATGGCCAGTTGATGGCCGATATGTACTTCCGGTTTTTATGGGCTGATTTTCATGTCTGATATCCAGACATTTTCCACCTTATTTTCATTCTAAAATGTGACTAATTCCAGTTGATGGACAAAATTTCTGAAGCAGAATCAGTTTTTGAACTCTGAATTTAACCAACTGTTAACTCTTGATTGTGCACGGCTCCGTCAGACACCTAAATAAAGTTAATTTAGAGCATTTATTGTGTAGATGTTATTAGTGAATAGAGGCCGATATATTCCATTTTTCTATATAGGCAATCAGTCGAAATTATTTTTTAAATCAGATAGAAAAAAATCAGGCACCTGTGTGGCCAACTGCTGCCACTACTAGACTGAAGAAAGGACCCAAAGGACCCCAACACACTTTGTGTTGAAATAAACAGTAAAATGTGTTTCCTCATCTTTACATGAAAGAACATGCAATGTTGATTTAGCCTTTAAAACATATTTATCAAACTCGTCACGTAACCCGTTTAGCATTCTACTAGGCTTGAAACATGTTGGCTTCAGATGCTAGTTAGTTTAGCACGCTGTTCAGCCTCAAAGGCAAGCGCCAGAGTGATTACATTTACTGGGGTTTGTTAGTAAAATCTAGTCAGTTGGTAGAAGGCATAAACGGAACATTGAAGATTGCAAAACATTAGAGGGGATTAGGGTTGGGCATCGAGCATCGGTTGGAACTGGGACCAACTGTCAGTTTTCCCCAGAAACGTCCAAAGATTTAAGTTTCGATTCCTAGCTTCGATGCCCAGTCCGCCAACCGGAAGAAGAATCTGCAGAATAAATGTCAGTTAAAAAAACGTGATCTGCAAATTCTGATCAACGCCTCTCAGAGTCGGTCAAACCAGCTGTCCGTCGCTGCTACTGTGGAGCCTAGAGATACCCTATATGCAGCATCGCATCGCCCCCTTCCTTCCTTTCCCTCAGACTGTAGGTGTGCAGCGGCAAAAATGTAAACAAACATATCTGCCTAACTTTAACTCCATGAGACTGTTGTTAAGTTTGTATCCTGCAACAAAAATACGGCACGGAGGAAGCTCTTTAAAATGTGTGAAGACAGTAGATTTAATACGAGTTTTAAAGAAGAAACTCTGGGTGGAGCGAGGCGAGTTTGTAAGGCTTGCTGCAGAAATAAAAATACGGAGCAACCAACGATCGTCTGTAACCGATAAAATAATAAAGAGCAACATGCATCATCAGCAGCTTGTGATGACACTTGGTTCTGCTCACTAGGAGCTGCGACAGGTATTAAGTAAATAAATATAATAATAATGATACTCATATAAATTTCAAAACACAGAGTTGAGATGATAGTTTTTCCTTTCGAACTATTTTGTCTCTTGAGAGTTTAAATGTTTTAAATCTGTTACATTGTTACTGACAGCAGCTACATTTAAGTTTCAGTTTTGACCTGGTTGCTGTAGAAATGGTTAGGTGTAGATTAAGAGGAAATTAAGAAATGTAATGACTTATTTAATTTATATTGCACGCAGTGAGTGTTCAGTTGTCTTTCACAATCAATGTGCTGCTAAAACGTATATATCAGCCTTAATAATCGGCTTTAGACATGGGCCATCGGCAACAAAATTCTTTAAAAATCGGTATCGGCCTTACAAAAACCACATCGGTTGGCCTCAATTAGTGAACATAAAACTTCATTTAAATTCAATTCTGCAACAGTACCTGGCTGCCTGAATATGTGCCTGATACTAATTCTGCTTTACTAAAGACAAATATCGGCCAACGTCGATGTACAAAAAACCTTAGATATCGGCCCGGTCTACCCCTAGTCAGTGTCGGGGTTAGTCAACGAGGATTTTAGTTTTGTTGACCAGGAAGTTTAACTAAAAGCCATAAACTGGTATAGGAGACTACCATATACTGTAATGAACATTCTTCATTAAAAAAAAACATTTAATTTATGCAAATTTCTTTTAATGCTTCATTGGATGCCAACTGAAACTTTTACAAAAGTGTTGATCTATGTTAGCCTGCTGGTGGGACACAGTTCTAGTTGAGGGCCACAGACCACACTTTGGACCCCTCTGATCTAAATTAACAAAAAGCAAATTCAGCACAGCTTAATACAGTGTATTTATTTATTTGTTTTGTTTTGTTTTTTCGGGGGAGACAAATCAGAGTACAGCTCTAAACTTTAGCCCATTTCTCCTGAACCACGTCTCAGATATGTGACCTAATGTGATTTTCCTTTTTCATCCCCCTTTTCCTTCGGTGAGTTTGCAAACTAGTCCTGCACACTCATCCTTAATCAGAACCATAGCTGGCTCTGGTGTTGCTAATTCAGCAGAAATAATGGGGTGCTGGAAAACAAAGGGTCGGGCGGTTTAAGGGGTTAAAGGTGTGCTAGAGAACCACTCGTAAATTAGCATGCCAGAGTGAAAAGAATTTTTCCCCCTGTGTGGAACTTTTATTTATTTATTTATTTTTTTTGTAAGAGCAGGCTTTGGTTATGAGGCTCAGGCTGGGTCTGTTTTCTCTGGCAGCTCCAAGTTTCCAGAGCCAGCACATTTTAGAAGAAAAACTGAATTCATTTTCAACCAGGCACAGAATCAAGTGCTGTAGCCTAAATATCAAGTGGTCCAGACGAAGGCAGAGCCGTAAAAATCCATCAGGAAACATTATCGGCTCAGTGGAATGGTTTTTAAAAGGCCTTGGAGTGAAACACACTGATCACTACTCATAAAAATGGGATTTAACCATTTAACCACACCGTAAACCAGCAAAAACACAACAGATATATTTGCAGCAATTATTTCTGACAGGAGAACAAAAACTACACAGATTAACAGACTTATTGTTATTACTGCAGCTGGTGGCAACATCTATGGGTCCCCCCAAAAAATCTAATCACAAAACAAATGCTTTCAACCAGCTGGAGGATCGTTTGATGTTAAACTATAATCTAAGTATAATGGTTGAGTTGGATGAGCAGAGAGGCTGGGTGAATTAGTAAGGTACTTTCTTCATTTTCAATATCAAAAATACCAAAACAAGAAATGTGAAAAATTAAAAGAAATAATAATGTTTAGTATATTTCTGATTTTAAAAGTTGTTGCTAATGTTTAACATAAAATTGTATTTTTGTGTGGAAAAAGCTCATTATTTGTGACATGCTTTAAGTATTTTATCAAATCAAATTTAAAAAGACAAAGCAAACGTTTAAGCCAGATTTATAAACCAGGTTCAGATAATGAACCTGGTTTATAAACGTTCTGCCTCCTCCATCCACTCAGTGCATGCAGCAGCAGCGGTACTAAGGGGACTGACTCACAGCTGGACCGTCCACTCCGGGATTGGCTCTGGAATTCGGCCCCTTTTCAGCCGACTGCAGTCCACACGGTCCCCGGAGCAGGCGCAGGGAGGGGGGCACGTCCCTGTGCTGGCCCCGCATCCACGCTCCAGTCCCAGAAAAAGCAGGAAAAGCAGCGAAAACCTCACTAAGCTGCGAGGCAGCGTGAGTGGACGCATTGTCTCCAGATACACGACCCGATACCTTCAGATGAAAAGCAAATCAATCCCAAGAAAAACAACCTAAAGATTCCCTAAATGGTGTTTTATCCACGCGCTCTGATTTTATATCCAATCCCTCGTTGCTCTGTGGACAGGCGTAACAGAAAAGCGCTCATCTCTAACTTTCCCATTGAAGTGTGAAAACTTTTCTCCGAGCAGATCACTGTGCTGTTGGGGCACTTGTGCTGAGCAGGAGCCCCACAGCGGAGCGCGAGCACAAACCAGAGGTATGCAGGGGGCGGGGCCACGGGTGCATGGGAAATGTAGTCCGTGGATTCTGATGCGGCTCTAACAGGTAGAGATTTATGATGAGCCCCTCTGATTCCCGACCTATCATAACTATATTACCTTTTTAAATCCCAGCCCCACTTGCTTCATTGTGTTTATCACTACAGACTAACCTTACAGCTTGTCTTCTACAAATATTTTATAATTACTGTCGATTCCTTGAACGATAAAAGGCCCGCACTTGTATGGCACCTGTCTGAATCAGGGGACTCCAAAGTGCTTTACACTACAATGTATCATTCATCCATTCACTCACACATTCACACACTGATGATGATGAGCTACAATGTAGCCACAGCTTCCCTGGGGCGCCAAATACCCCTGACTGCAGTTTGCAGATCGGGGAGGGGCGCAACGTGGGCGCCATATAGACAAAACCCATGTAGAGGCCGGCGCTATTTTAGATAGATCTCCTTCGCCCCCCAGTGCATTCATTTCTACAGAGGAGTGTGCTTACACAACTAAAAAACACATTTTATCAATGTTTTTCACAAAATCAGATATTGTATGGCATGATAATTAATACATAAATATAATTAAACTAAACAAATTAAAATGTAAAATCAGTTGCTCATTCTGCATTGACTTTGGAGAGTGAGGAGACCCATCCGATATGGCGGCGATGCTCTCCAGCGCCCAATCGTCTATGAATTCATGTCTATGATGTCAGCACAACAATGATAATCAAATAACCTGTTCGGTGGATTTCAATAAAATATATAGAAAGCGCAGATGATTAAGTTAGATGAAATAGGTGCCATTTTTGACTCAAATCTGTTCTGATGATCTTATTATTCTTTATTCTACTCTTTTGTTTGGTATTTATAGTATGTCTTAACTATTTTGGTACCATTATTTATTATTGCACCTGACACCAAGACAAGTTCCTCGTGCTGTAAACTGACCTTTACTGCTATTGACAATATGAACAGTTCTGACTCTGACATGCTACACCTAAGCTTATAATTAAATAAAAAGCTTTTGTATTGGGAACCATTCATTATTATTTATATCATGATCAGGTCTGGTGCCAAAATGTGTTTATGTAAATACCACCAAATACTAAGGTTATATAATATTCTATATACATTCTTGTTAATAAAACAGTAATAAAACGATGGTAATACATTTACATGAGCACTCACAACCTTTTACTGAAGTTCAGCTCCCACTGAACTAAAAACTTATTACCTAGTCCACCTGAACAGGAACAGTGAAGTGAAACTGACATTTAATATTGGGCTTCTAACTATATTAATGCAGAAATAGCTATGAAAAAGGTTCGTGCATTTGATACTTAAGCATTCTTATTTATAACGTGTCAAAAGTCTTCTTTTTAACTGTAAGTCCATTATTTTATCCATGCTGCCATTATTTTATTAATTTTTTAATATTAATTTTACAAGTGAGCGTGAAAACAGTACATAGACACGAGTACAATTTTTTGTGCACTCAGTTATGTCAGCTACATTAAGCGGGACAGAGACTGAATTGTGCTATTGACACTTATTAAAACATGCCAGGGTTTGAGGTGGTGAGACAGTGGACCCAAGGATGCAGACTTAATGTTTAAAAAAGGTAAATTTAATAACGCAAACAAAAGCCAACAGTAGAAAAATCCACAAAAAAAAACTTACTGAGGAAACTGAACACAAAAATTATTACAATAACACTCAGACACAAACACTCTAAACACATTTCTGCAGGGAAAAAGATTTTATGGGGTGTCAAATCCTGCAAACACCTGCATCTTCCTCTTGTCACAAAGTTCAACACAGAACTCCTCGTAGTCTTCCTGCAAACTAAAAGTGAGCAGGGATGGTTCCCTCACATCTTTAAGCTTCTCAACAATGTCATCCAGGCCATCACACATGTGTAACATCTGTACTGCCCTCAAGGAAGATTCCTTGTCCATGGTGATGACCTGGGGAAGGGAAAGTTTTCCTTTGAAGGATCTGGTGCCACACCACCTTGCTGCCTCAAAGGTGTCCTTCAGTAGAGAATTCTCCTAATCAAAAGTAAACACAATAAATATTAAAATACAAGTTGGAGAAGGCAGAAACAGTGAAATTAGAAAAGCTCACAACAGGTAACATACTCGGTTCCCTGTTCCCCGCTCTGGCCTGTTCTCAGCCTCCGCCAGAAAAGAAACAGATTGTGCTTCTTAAAGGCATATTAACAATACAAAATGTAAAAAAGATCACTAGCTTATTTTTACCCTCCCACTGTCTTTATGGGTAACCCCACGAGGAAGGTGTTCCATTGAGCAGGGTTGATGGTTTGTCCCTTGTGTCCATGTGGCAGGGGTGAGGAGTGAGCAACACCTCACCCCTGCCATGTGGACCTCAAGGGATAAACCATCAATCCTGCTCATTGCTCAACTTTCCTCACGGGGCCACCCTTAAAGACAGTGGGAGGGTTATGCACACTGGTTTAATGTAAATGGAGTAATGACAGCAAAACTCGCTTTGTCACGTCCTATTTCTACAACCTTGGGGGTTGTGTGTAATAATACTGGTTTGAACAATACCTGATGCTTCACAGACAGATTCTGAAAGCCTGAACCTTTTAGGAGGGACCACTTCCAGATCCTGAAATAAGTGAAGGGATTATGCTTTAGTCTGCAAGCAATAGTTTGACTACCAGTGACGACCAACATCAATTTACTGCACATTACTCAAATGCTGGCCATCAGAATTTGTAATGGTACCTTTTCAAGTCTGGTTAAATCACACAATTTCCTAATTAGTTGCTAACTAGTTAATTTGGTTTTACTTTATTCTTACTTTATTCTAACTTTATTCTTTATTCTTACTTTATTCTACTCCTCCTTGAACCGTCACCTTATCGTGGTGGAGGAGTTTGAGTGCCCTAATGATCCTAGGAGCTATGTTGTCTGGGGCACTTTTTACCCCTGGTAGGGTCTCCCATGACAAATTGGTCTTAGGTGAAGGTTGAGACAAAGAACGGTTCACAGGATCTTTCATGGAGGTAAAGTCAAAGAGTCGGAGTACCCGGCCCGGAGGGTTACCGGGGTCCCACCCTGGAGCCAGGCCTGGGGTTGGGGCCCGTGAGCGAGTGCCTAGTGGCGGGGCTTTCGCCCATGGGGCCCGGCCAGGCCCAGCCCGAACCGGATACATGGGCTCATCCAACTGTGGACCCACCACCCGCAGGAGGAACATGAAGGGTCTGGTGCAATGTGGATCGGGTGGCAGACCAAGGCGGGGGCCTTGGCGGTCAGATCCCCGGACAAGAGAACTGGTTTTTGGGACATGGAATGTCACCTCGCTGGCGGAGAAGGAGCAGGAGCTTGTGGCAGAGGTTGAGCGGTACCGGCTAGATATAGTCGGACTCACCTCGACACATAGCATTGGCTCTGGAACCCAAGTCCTTGAGAGGGGCTGGGCACTCTCCTTTGCTGGAGTTGCTCCGGGTGAGAGGCAGAGGGCTGGGGTTGGCTTTTTGTTAGCCCCAAGACTCTCTGCCTGTGTGTTGGGGTTTACCCCGGGGGACGAGAGGGTAGCTTCCCTGCACCTTCGGGTTGGGGAACTGGTCCTGACTGTTGTTTGTGCTTATGGGCCAAATATCAGTTCAGATTACTCACCCTTTTTGGAGTCCCTGGGACGAGTGCTAGATAGTGCTCCATCAGGGGACTCCATTGTCCTGCTGGGGGACTTCAATGCTCACGTGGGCAATCGGGAGATCGACAGGCGGATTGTTTCAGCATCTGCAGTGATGCGGATGCTGAGTCGATCTGTCGTGGTGGAGGGAGCTGAGCCAGAAAGCCAGGCTCTCGATTTACCGGTCGATCTACGTCCCAATCCTCACCTATGGTCATGAGCTTTGGGTAATGATCGAAAAAACGAGATCGCGGATACAAGCGGCCGAAATTAGTTTCCTCCGTAGGGTGGCCGGGCTCAGCCGTAGAGATAGGGTGAGGAGCTCGGACATTCGGGAGGTGACTTGGAGTAGAACCACTGCTCCTCCGGATCGAAAGGAGTCAGTTGAGGTGGTTTGGGCATCTTGTCAGGATGCCTCCTGGACGCCTCCCCGGGGAGGTGTTTCAGGCATGCCCTGCCGGCAGGAGGCCCCCCGGGTCAACCCAGGACACGTTGAAGAGGTTACATCTCCAATCTGGTCCGGGAATGCCTTGGGGTCCTGCTGGAGGAGCTGGTGGAGAAGGCCGGGGAGAGGACGGTCTGGAGCTCCCTAGTTGGGATGCTGCCACCGCGACCCGGACCCGGATAATTGGAGGAAGATGACGACGACTTACTTTATTCTATATTTAGCATGTAACAACGATAAAAATCGAACGTATTTTCCCCACGTAAAGTATAATTTTTCCTCCCAAAAGTGATCACATAACATTTTTCCCCAAAGCTATATTTCTTAACAGTAGGTCGTGCCAGATATTAAATTAATCCAGGACTCAGAATAAGACTTTTAAAGTTTATCTTTATAATGTACAGCTGAGAAAAATACTTTTTAAGTCAAGTTAATACCATTACATGACCAAAACTCAGAAAAATACTTTTTAAGTACAGGTTAATAACATTTTCGCCACAACATTATTACTAATATCGTTAAAACTGAATGAAAATCCATGCCTTCCTCCATTCTGCGCGCTACTTCTCTCTCTGTCACAGTCACACACACCCTCCTCAGCGGTATCTGTCTATGATTTCAGTGAGCGGGGTCAAACATTTAACTCCTAACTTAAATTCTAACCGATAGATTTTTATATTTAATTTTATTTTGTTTAATTATATTTATACTTTAATTATCATGCCATTCCACATATGATTTTGTGAAAAAGCTTAATAAAATGTGTTTTTAGTTAGCACATTCCTCTGTAGAAATGACTACACTGGGGGCGAAGGAGACTTATCTAAAATGGAGGCTACATGGGTTTTTTCAACATGGCACCCGCACGCCACGTTGTGCCATGCCCCGATCTGCATCCTGCAGTCAGGGGATACTCTGGGGCACAGGCGAAGTGCCACATTTCCTTCCAACCACCACCAGACAATATTTATTTATTAGGAAATAATGTATTTGTAATTACGGTACATGTACATCTGATATTTGACATTGCTTTTTAAATCATCATAAAATGAGTACTACATATGTTAATGACATTTTTCAATTTTTTTTTCTTTTTGGGTATTAAATGTATAATAGAGACATCAGGAAACATTTAACATCTACTAAAACATGTCCTTATAGTTTGAACATTCATGCTGAATAAGAACAACTTCACAATGAGAAGCCTCCTTTGGAAAACAATGCCTCCAATTAGCCACAGCGCTGAGCCTGCATCAGGAAGCCCTAGGTTGTTTATAAGTGGTCAGATTGTGGCGGTAACGTGGCACAATCATGTCCTTTTTACAAAAGACTATGCAATGGCAGTATTAAAAGCGTATGAGGCGGTATCTGCGCTGCAGCAAAGTTCCGTTAATCTTGGCCATAACTTGCTTTTTACTGCGATCAAAGCATCGCTTATCACGTTTTTTCACAAGCTGCTCCTAAAGGTGTCTGTCATCCACAGTCACAGACCCCAAACAGTCAGGTGATTTCATCTCCAGCTCCAATGGAGATAAGCTCCCGAAGCTCTGCATTGCTCCAGTTTGCTATCTCAGGTGATTCTGTTTAAAAAGCAAAACTTATTGCCATGTTTACTTTTATTTTCAAAATGGTTTCCTGCCAGAACATGACAGTAATTCCCCACATGATCATGATGCCACCCTCTGTTGCGCCAAGGCGTGATATGCATTAACAAGTCTGGCATTGCTGCAATATTACTACCAAGTATGGCAGCGGTGCCAGGTTGTGAGGATGTTTAGCACCCAAATATGCAGATACCCAGATGACAAGAGGCAGAAGGAGATTCAAAGTAAAAATCCTTTTATTTGTAGGATAAAGAACAAAAAGTAATCCAAGGCAGCGAGCCAAAGTCCAAATAGTCCTGGGGAACAGGAACACCCAAAACTCTTCTTAGAGCACAAAAAACCTGGAGACAAAAGCTCAACAAAGAGCACGAAGACCTGAAGGCAAAAGCTCACACAGAGCACGAGCAACGCTGATAGCATACAACAATGAACCGACACCAGACACAGACAAGACAGAGCTTATATACACAGGGAGAAGTGATTAGGGAAAATGGCGGCAGGTGTGTGAAGTGAGAGCTGGAGGGAATACAAGTGAACCTAATAATCAAAATGGGAAAACAGAATCTGAGGAGCGCCAAATAAACCTAAAAAACTCTAAAACACAAAACTAAACCTAAAGGCTGCGGGAAGGACTAACACACACACACACCATCACTGTGACGTGCACCGTCTACTTTTGGCCACAAGAGGCCCTCGGTCTGCTGCCTGCACGGCTGCAGGCTGTTAGGTAAATTGAGCTTCCCTGTTAAAAGGGAGCTCTTGAAGGTATTCTGGGAGAGATGTGCAGATGGGTGTTGGCACGGAGGTGTTTGCTCTCCTCTCTAGCTCTCCTCGCTTACAGACGTTAAAGTCTTCGTTCGTTCGTGGTATTTCTTCGTTCGCTACCTGAGTGGTATTTTCGTTTGTTCTGAAACCTTAGTGGTAATTTTGTGTTTGATAATATTAATAGTAGTTTGTGTGTCCTCGTTATAGAGAGACTTTGCTCACCCTTTTGGTGCAGTTTTGCGTTTACCGTTTAGCCTTATTCCTAGCCTTATTCCAGCCTATGTGCTGCGCTTTTAGTTTATTATTAGATACCGTTTTTCTTTATTGGGAAATTCCTTCGTTTATTAATACCCAGTTTTGGATGACCCTTTTGTTCCCTTTTCAGCCTAGAGCTTCGTTTTTGTTTAATAAATATCTTATAGAGAACTGTAAAAGTGTTTGTTTCATTACAGTACAAAATCTTCTTTACTCCCTTAACCACATCGTGCTCCTAGCGAAGCCGAGGGACGTAAAAGAGTGGGGGCTCGTCCGGGATTTTTTGTTATTTATAACATTTTTACCCGAAATTTTAATTTGTACTGTGCTTGAAACTAACCTTTTATTTTTTCTCTTAGAGGCGAAGCAGGAATCATGTCTACCTTTGACGTACAGGCATTTGTGGAGGCTCCATCGCGCCGGCTGCTGGAGAATTGCAGAAAATCCGATCTGCAGCAGGTTGCCGCCCACTTCAGTCTGCTCGTCCCCAAGCAGCTAACGAAAGACGCCCTACGTCAGTTCGTCTTGGATTTCCTGGTTGCACAAGAGATTCTTCCGCCTGTGTCACGCCCTCCGTCACCACCGGTGACTAACGAAGAGGAGAGGATGGAGAAGCCTGAACCAGCCTGCTCCTCGGAGTCCGCTTCACCTCAGCAGAGCCCTTCGTCGTCTCCGTTAACCGGAGCTCGCCTGAAACTCCGACTGGCTCGTTTGCACATTGAGGCCGAGGAACGCGCTCTGGAAAGAAAGCTTCGACATGAGATTGAACTTAAAAGACTGGACGCGGATATTCGGCTGAGAGAACTTGAGCTCACATTACAGAGCAGGAAGCGTGATCCTGCCACGTTTCGGACTGTTCAACCAGCCGAGGACTCAGACGCCGCCATTTCGCCTCCCCTTGGGGATGTCCGACCGCCATCTGAGACTCCGCTTACTCCTACGTCTTCTACGACACCATTCGACATCAGCAAATGCCTCACGCTCCTGCCTCCCTTCCGAGAGACTGAAGTGGATGGGTACTTCCTTGCTTTCGAGAGGATGGCTGCGATACTCCGGTGGCCTCGCGATGTCTGGCCTTTGCTTTTGACCTGTAAGTTGACAGGTAAGGCTCTTCAGGTGGTGTCTGCTTTGTCTCTAACAGACAGTGCTAATTATGATACGGTTAAGTCTACTGTTTTGCACGCTTACGAACTCGTACCGGAAGCCTACAGGCAACGGTTCCGCTCTGAAACGCCGCGAGACAATCAGTCTTTTGTCGAGTACGCTCATAACAAATCGGTTTTGTTTGAAAAATGGTGTGTTGCTTCTCATGTCACTTCGCTAGCTGAGCTCAAAGAGCTAATCCTATTAGAGGAATTTAAGAGACATGTCCCCGAAAGAATTGTGCACTACTTATATGAACAGAAGGTTACTTCCTTCTCCGAAGCCGCCTTACTCGCTGACCAGTTTTCTCTCACACATCGAGTCAAAGAAACTCGTTCAGAGCCCGTACGAGGAGTCAAATCTCCTCCTAAACTTCGCCCTGCTACTGAGAGTTCTGAGTGTTTTTACTGCCACAAGCGTGGCCATGTCATCAGAGACTGTTATGCTCTAAAGCAGAAAAACAGACGAAACGGCGACTCGCCCAGAAAAACCCGACCGGAAGTGGCTCTTTGTTCATTGAAACTCTGTGCTGGGATGAACGTAACCAAGCCCAACTCCTGCTACAAACCATTTTTGTCAGAGGGGCGTGTATCACTTCCGGGTTCTGCAACAGATGAAAAAGTGGTGATATTAAGAGACACCGGAGCTTCACAAACGCTAATTAAAAAGAACGTTTTGCCTTTTTCCGAAATGAGCCGAGCTGGCTACTCTGTGATTTTACAAGGCATTGAAATGAGAACAGTTACTGTTGAAGTGCATCAGATTAATCTGTCTTGTCCTTTAGTTTCTGGTATTTTCGCTGTGGCTGTAGTGGACGATCTGCCAACGAAAGGGGTGGATCTTATCCTGGGAAATGATGCCGCAGGTGGTTTGGTTGTGCCTGTTCCTGAGCTCATCACAGAACCAGCGTGTGTGTTAACTCGAGCTCAAGCAAAGAGGGATCCAGATATAACCCTCCAAGATTCCGTTCTGAGCAAGCTTTTCTCAGATTCTGTTCTTACAGCTCCTGACCTTTCTCGACCTTTCAAGCTTGAGGTCGATGCCTCTGATGCCGGAGCCGGGGCGCTGCTTCTCCAGGAAGATGCTGGTGGACTTGATCACCCCATCTGCTACTTCTCAAGGAAGTTTAACATAGCACAAAGTCACTATTCCACAATAGAGAAGGAGACCCTAGCCCTTATATGGGCCCTGCAACATTTTTCTGTTTATGTTGGCAACAGTGCATTCACCACCATTGTTTTCACAGATCATAATCCGCTGATTTTCCTCCACCGAATGTACAACCACAATCAGCGCTTGATGAGATGGGCCCTCCTCCTCCAGGAATTCAGCTTGGACATCCGCCACAAGAAAGGGACGGAAAACCTCATGGCTGACGCCCTTTCCCGCAGTTTTTCGATTGAGACTCCCTTGTAGGTTTTAGATTGTTCGATCTCTGATAAGGCTAGTGTTGTCTGTTCATTCAGACATCTCGGGAACACTCCGCGGCGCTGGGGATCAGCGCCGTGAGATATTTTGTGTTTAATCTGCCCACCTTTGAGATCTAGGGGTTAGTTAGTTCGTTTTTTTTTTGTGTGTAGATAGCGGGAGTTCTCTTTAGTTCGTTCGGTTACAACAACTGTGGTCATTTTTATTTCCTTTTTAGTTGTTGTTTTGAGGGGGGGAGTGTGACGTGCACCGTCTACTTTTGGCCACAAGAGGCCCTCGGTCTGCTGCCTGCACGGCTGCAGGCTGTTAGGTAAATTGAGCTTCCCTGTTAAAAGGGAGCTCTTGAAGGTATTCTGGGAGAGATGTGCAGATGGGTGTTGGCACGGAGGTGTTTGCTCTCCTCTCTAGCTCTCCTCGCTTACAGACGTTAAAGTCTTCGTTCGTTCGTGGTATTTCTTCGTTCGCTACCTGAGTGGTATTTTCGTTTGTTCTGAAACCTTAGTGGTAATTTTGTGTTTGATAATATTAATAGTAGTTTGTGTGTCCTCGTTATAGAGAGACTTTGCTCACCCTTTTGGTGCAGTTTTGCGTTTACCGTTTAGCCTTATTCCTAGCCTTATTCCAGCCTATGTGCTGCGCTTTTAGTTTATTATTAGATACCGTTTTTCTTTATTGGGAAATTCCTTCGTTTATTAATACCCAGTTTTGGATGACCCTTTTGTTCCCTTTTCAGCCTAGAGCTTCGTTTTTGTTTAATAAATATCTTATAGAGAACTGTAAAAGTGTTTGTTTCATTACAGTACAAAATCTTCTTTACTCCCTTAACCACATCGTGCTCCTAGCAAAGCCGAGGGACGTAAAAATCACACACGCAAATGCACTAATATAAACAGGAATAGGGAATGGACACACACACACACACACACACACACACACACACACACACACTGAGCAGGGGACTGACACACACGTTGAGCTGGGGACAAAGAAGCTGGGGACTACAAGGACACATAATGTAAATGAGACCTGGAGGGCCTGGGGATGAATGAGATGACACAAGACCTGGGAGGAATAGATTTAAAGGACCACCAACATAAGACACATAATGGATGCAGACAAAGGACGCATGAGGGCGCTATGAGACACAAAAGGGGAATCTAAAGAGGGATGGAGGACATAAGGAGACACATGGGGAAGACACAGACGCAAACCATGACAAGCGGACGCTGCAAAATTCTTGCATCGCCATGCTGCAAAGCATTCATAAGACACATCGTGGCGCCAGTATTATGCTGATTTGCTGACATGATGTGTCTTCTAAAAGGGCTAATGTCTTTGAATATCTTTTGTATGTCCGTTCTGTAGTGCTCTGAGGAGGGCTACAACGTTAGCCGAAGGTTGTCAACAAAAAAAGCTTAAAACAAATCTGAATGCTTTGTTTAGAAATCAATTAAAACAACGGAAGGGCTAATGTCTGCTTTAAAAATTCTATCCAACTACCATGTAGTAAATTACCTTACCACGTTTTCAGCAGCGGGATGTAGTATAAACTCCACCGTTTCACTGCCTCGCAGTTTCCATTGCTTGAATGATCATTGTTTGTTTTTCCTGGTTTTAAATGTTTGTATTGTTTATGTTGTTTATGGCTTATGGCTGTTATTCAATTGTGAGAAATTGTGTGTTATGGATTTGTGTAGGGGTGCAAGAGTAATATTGTTTATGTGTGTTCCAGAGGATTCCTAGCCTGGCCTGCCAGACCCGCCTGTTTAATTCTGCACAGAGAAAGAGTCTGGTAACTCACAGGAATAGAGGCACTTGAGGGACGGGACTAGGCAGCTCAAAAATAACCAATCAGAAAAAAGACGGAAATGCCGACTGAACCACGCGATGCTGCAGTTTTGTAGCTGTAGTCAAAATGGCGTATGGCAACAACGCAAACATTTTTCTTTAGAAGAAAGGCTTTCAGCGCTTCTACTTGTTGTGGTTTTAAAGACATTCAAGTCATTTAGGACAGAGGAAAGAGTCGCAGCGAACTCTGCCACTGTCTTCGCTGTTTATGAGAAATTGAGCGTTGCTGTGTGTGACGTCCGCGACGCTGTAGTTTATTAGCTATAGTCAAAAATGGCGTCTGGCAACAGCGCACACATCTTTCGTCAGCAAAAAGGCTTTTAGCACTTCTACTTGTTGTTTTAAAGATGTGTCCAAGTCATTTAGAACAGAGGAAAGAGCCACAGCAAACTCCGCTTCAGTCGCCATGTTTATGACAAACTCGCCATTGTGGTGTGCGACGTACGCTACTCAGCACTGATTGGCTTGGTTAGAATTCTCATGGGGTGGGGTTATTTGAATAGGAGAATTCCCAGACTCTTTCTCTGTGCAGAATTAAACAGAGGAGGAGTATGGCAGGCCAGTCTAGAGGATTCCCACTTCTCAGCATTTCTTTGAAAGGGTGTTTCTGGGGCAGGGAGACCAAAACCTTAGGGGAAGCTGCTTTCTTCTGGGTTGCATAACATCATCCAAATCACAATCTTCCTCATGCACTGCAGCCAACTCCACCAAAGTTGAGGCAATGGTTCTTGATCAGAAAAGGTGGAAGACTCCTTCCGGGAAAAAAGTCTTTAAGCATGTTTCCAACATTGGAACTTCAGGGTAGTTTTATCGTGTCTCTATTTCACTGGGATGGTCGAACAGACCATTTTCAGCAACCAACAACGTACCTGAACAGGGGCAGTTACTCGGCCTGGTATTGCCACTGAGAGGAACTTTTGGTTAACTCACGCTGATTGGGTGGAGCTCAGTGGGAAAAGACATCAGCTGACATCGCCCAAAATAACAGGCATTTGTAAAATTAGAGGGGTTGCTGGTCAAGCAGGATGGAAGCAAAAGCAAATAAGCACCATTAGCGCTGCTTTAAAATTGCTGTTACAAAATTCTCAACACCAAAAAATGCAGCGGAATTCCTCCCTCATGACGTAATTCACGGGGATTTGTTGTCTCACAGAGCACCGTAAAAAAAGCACTTTTTGTGGTCATTGTAAAGCCACTTTCCCAGTCCCCCGAAAGGATTAAATTATGTCGTACTTCGACAGAATAAAAGTTTAAACGGTATTAACCCGTTTAGCCCCACTGCAGTCTCTATTTGGCGCTGATCAGTGACATCACACTGTCGAAGTGGTCACGAGATGCTGACGTCTTAGCAAAGTCTTGAAAAGACTAACTTTGAATGGAGACACAATAGTGGAAAGGATCACACCTTCGTATATCCTGGTCAAATTCCCCCTCCCAGAAATTACCCTGAAGTTCCAACAATCTCAATGGGAGGAGATCAAGTACTTAGTGTTTTGTTTCTGAGTGATAGTAGGATAGAAGAAAGATGGGCCGATGCATCAAGACTCCAGCACCTGTAATGAAGACATTGCTTTGGTCTTTTGTGGTAAAGGTCTTGATTTACTGGTCTGTCCAACCCTCATCTTTATGCTTTTTGGTCTGTGACACCATCTTGGCATCCTCCAAGAGGAGAAAGAGAGTCTAATTGGGGAGGGAGATGTCTCGGATTCCCTCCTGGACCTGTTCCCTTCAGAATTATTGTCATATATTTTGTTAAGTCAAGTAAGAATGTTCCCTTTAACTAGGTAAAATCAGTTCACCTATGGCATCCAAGTTCAAAATTAAGTGATGGTACTTTTTTAGTCTGTAATTAAAATAGAGAATTTTAACAGTTAATTAATGGTTGATGTTTATTGCCTCATGAGATGCTTTCTTCTCAGCAGGAGTGAGTGAACATATTGAAAACAGTATTAATTACACAGACCCTTGTTGTAGAACACAAAAAGGCCACATTCACCTTTACAGTAAAGTTACCAACAGAGGATCCAATTGATATTCTACTCTTGAAAGCCAACTGATATTTTTACATTTCCAAGTTAAAAGATGCACGTTCTTTTCACATTTCCACATAAAAAGGCCCTTCACTGGATATCCGTGCAAAGGCAGATGTGTCAGTTCCCCTCAGGCAAAGTGTTGAACAGTTTCCTGTTGACCAAGGTCATGCTTTCTCTGTTAACTGACAATTCCTCTTTGGAGTGAGGACACAAACTAATTAACCTGTAGATTAAATCTTTGGTCGGAGATAAAAAGACTCATTCAGTAACTCTAATATGAAAAGCAGATTTTGATGTAACAGAAACAGTGATGCTAAAGGCAACCAGAAGGTTGTTGAAGTTCCGTTTCGACCACGTCATCGTGGAAATGTTTGCTTCTGTGCTGAGTGCAGTAAAACTCCACAAAAGATTTGCAGATCTTTGTTTACTGTTTGCATTCATTTAATACCTAAAGCCATTGGATTGCAACAGTTGGTGACTAGTATTAAACACATTCAAAGAGTTCAATAGGAAACACCCGTCTACTTCCGGACCTCGTTTCCCAGAAGAAAACAAAAAAAAAAAAGCTATTTTCTAATCCTGTTTGTTATGTGCCATGGATTTCACATATGATATCTGTGAATTTTAAAGACATATTCTGATGCTAAGAAGGTGCTTCTTTTATCCACTATCAACAATTCCAAAATCAACACAAGACTCTATTCACACTTCCTTCCAGATTTTTTTGTTTCCAAGCTGCTGTCAATAAACTGTTGTTGATCAGAGACATCACTGCAATGGTGCAGACCTGCCAGAAATGATCTACACCCCTGTACGGCTGAGAATTGTGTCGCCACACTGACACACCAACGAAGAGGTTTAAAATGAAGATGTTTAGTCAATATGTATGTATGTGGGTGCAAACTTGCTGACAAAGAAGTATACACTATGTTTAAAAGGAAAGGCAAATAGTTCAGACCTCCAGGAATGACTTGGAGAGCCACTGCTTTCCCACATTGAGCTGAGGAGGTGCAGGCGTCTCCTAGGTGCTCCAGGCAGGCGCGCAAATAGGGTGAGGGACGGGGGGGATCTGTTCCCCCCAGATTCAGATCGACCCCGATCCGTCCCCCGTAACGGGATGAAGGAGCCATTTCTCTCCTCTAACAGCTGTTTCCTTTTGACACAGTGTCAGTGTGCACGAAAATGCCTCAAGGTCATGCATTCGCTTCTAAACTGTTTACATTCCAGCGATGAAGACAAAAGAAAGAAGAATGAACTCTTTTCTTTTAATTAATCAAAGAACTCTATTTTAATAAAGCTGATCCATCAAAGCGTTAGTCAATAATAAGATGTGACCGACCTGTGAAATTAAAATATTAATTATTTTATTCTGATTTTAGAAATGAAGTACTGTGGCTTTAAGGATTCCAACAGGACACATTTCACGTAGTGTTAAAAAGACACAACACATTTTTTAACTGATCCTATCAGAATTTTACAGATCTGACGGAGGCGTGCTTCTGACGGTGTTTGGTAATTTTCATTCGACAATAAACCATAACATCCGAAGTATAAAACTACGCCACGTCAGCTCTAACGCCAGTTCAAATGCATTCCAGAGCAAGCGTCGGAGTGGCCAATCCGACCTTTAACTCTTCAACCGAAAGAACCACGACAAGCTGAGAAAATCCAGTCGCTATAACAACCAGCGGCAACAACAGCTCCTTTCAGAATAAAAGCTCCACCGACCCAAGCTGGGTCTGAACAGACGCCAAGAAAAGAGTCGTGTGCCGGAGGTAACTCGAGACGGGTCTGGTCGGAACCGCGGCTTCTTCTACCAGCTCGGTTTCCAGAGAGGGTCCGCTGGGCCTCGGCATTCCTGATCTTACCAGAGGACTTCCACCAAAGGCAGGTAGACCGGCTTGATGGTGTCTCATGCGGTTCTGAAACTGACCCAAGCTTATTTCAAAACAACATCTTCAGTTCCCGTCAGAACTAATCGCTTCTTCGGATTTGCTGGTTCTGATTTACATGACACGTCATCCATTCACCGTCTCATCCATTATTAGTCACACTAAACACTTAGTTCTTAAATAAACCTAGTTTAATTGTTAGTAATAAAATTCTTAACTTTTAAACTTTACTCTCTCTATTCTGTTGTCTCTGAGTGAATACATAACGGTTACATAATCTCTGCATTAAAAAGATCCGATCTTCTGGTTTAAATAACCCCTGATCCGTGAGGTGGATTTCATATTTCCTATGGAATCCCACGCCTTACGGCTCATTAATTAAAATGTAAGAACCTCTCATTTTCCCTTACACCCCCCAACTAAGGCCAGAAAGAAAACAAAATCGGAGGTTAAGCGCTTGAAGCTCCTTTTTCCAATTAAATTGAATGCAGCATGACGTAAACAAACACCGACTCCAGAGGCACCAAAGCGGTTGCTGCTAGGATGCAGGATGAAGCGAAAAAGGCCAGCAACGATTACTGCGTATTTAAAAAAGACCAACAGTGTAAGCAGGCTGGACCGATCTGCATGTTTATGCATGTTGGTTCTAGTTTCAGTAC